>NC_066559.1:3009755-3054755 GCF_024679095.1 Eriocheir sinensis | reverse complement strand
TTCACTGAAGCAGACGCTGTACATGAAACGTTTCGAGCCCGTGTTGAACCTGGTTTCGGAGCAGAGTGGCCACAGTGAAGCACAGATCACGTGACCTCAGCCCCATCGAATAATTAATTATATGTGAGTAGCCGTGACCTGTATATCTCCATGGTCTGTTTGTTAATTTTCTTTATACATTGTTGTCGCCTCTTCCTTCATTCTTCCGCGCAGTTTAAGTATCTCATCGCCAAGGTTCAAAGGCTCAACCACGAATAAGTGTGTCAGTGTGTGTGTGTGTGTGTGTGTGTGTGTTCTGGAATCCTATCGCGTGTCTCGCTTTCGTCAACCCTCTTAATAATGTGAACTTCTGTACATAGCTGAGCAGTGCGCCGCTATTTTTCATTTCTTAGCGTTTGGCTGTGTGCTGTTGTTGTGTGTGCGTGTGTGCTGGTCGTCTCTTAGTGACCCAGCCCAGACGAACGAATTTCAAATCAACTTATTTGTTAAATAATAATTACACTGCAACGATTTGACTGGTTATATTATTACCCTGATTTGCCATGACTAGTTTTGAGTAGTTATGAGTAACACTTTGGTACGCCACAATCAGGTAAGGGGTTGGCAACTGACGCTCTGTTACGGTGAACTGAAAATATTGACACTCGCGGCAAAATAATCAAGAGGTTAAGCGACGCGTCCCGGGCGTACGCTCCCCACTATAAATAAAGAAAAATAGTTAGTTGCTACACAACAAAGCGCATGCAGAAATAACGCTGATACAGTTTTTCTTCAATGTTTTTTGGTGTGGAAACAACTAAAGAACCAACATTAATGTACTGTGCGCAGCATTACCATAAGGAGCACTGCACACCGCTGGAAAGCCTTAACTTGAACTATACAACCTAAAAACGCTATCCTGAACTATACAAAACTGAAGAAGTTATATGAAACTGTACAAACTAAAGACACTATCCTAAACTATGCAAAACCAAAGAGAAGATATAATCGTGTCCGTTGCCGAACTCAAGTGCCGCGAATGTCTGTCTCTGCTTAGTGAAACAACTAATCCCGTTCGTCCATAAGACTGACCCGACTCTTCACGAGGGACCAAGTGTATTATTACGTCAATTGTCATTACTCCAAGTAGCAATGAGTACCCGCTTGTATAGGTATGTAAAGCAATCATAATATCAGCGCATGACATGTCCGCGTGATCATTTTTATTATTATTATTATTATTATTATTATTATTAATATTATCATTGTTACTATTATTATTATCATAGTTATTATCGTTATTATTATCATTGTTACTGTTACTGGCATCCATGAAATGGCATAAATGAAAAAAAAAATACACTCAGAGTCCCTCGATGAGCTGACATGGATATGAAAAGTAGACACATTGATTGCAAATTAAGAGAACTGAACAACAAAAAAGACAAAAAACAATACCTAATAAGTTAACAGGTGGGTGTTAACTTTTGCTTTAAACGTATCAAGAACATCGTCATGTCAGTGTGGGTCGTGTAGCAGGGGAGGTTAGCCACAGGGGAGCGAGGGAGAACCGAGCCCTGGGTGAAGTGCGTGGGGTGCTTCCTCTCCATGTTCCGGGCTGCGAGTTCAGGACGCGGAAGCAGAGAGCACCGTCTTTCCACCGTCCACAAACACTTGCAGCACAAGAACGCGAGGGGCAGCAGTTACGTCCTGGCTCGTACATAAGTGTGTGTGTGTGTGTGTGTGTGTGGACGCTGGACAGGTGTGGCTCCACGCTCCACTTGTTTTCTGCCAGATTCCAAGATTAACCAAGCATACGGCAGCTGGCTCCTCCACCACCACCACCACCACCACTACCATCACCCTCACCTTCACAAACACCATTACCACTACCACCGCAAACACCATCTTTGCTGTCCTCTAATACTATACTACTTTTACTACAACTACTACTACTACTACTACTACTACTACTACTACTACTACTACTACTACTACTACTACTACTACTACTACTACTACTACTACTTCTACTGCTACTACTAATACTCTAACTACTACTAATGTTGTTGCTGCCGTTACAACCATTGCCTCTGCCGGTGCTGCTGTAGTGGTGCTTGCCGTCGTCCCCGCCTCCAACACCTCCACCGTCACCGTCCCGCCGCCGGTCCTCCTGGGGCGGCGCCGTGCTGGGGGTCAGTGAAACACGCGCCAACACTCTCCACAACAGATATATTGAGAACATTTTGAAAATACAAAACTGAGCTGTACACTGTACAAAGTGTGTGTTACATTATACCTGTTTAGCCTGTTTTCTTTGTTTGTTGATGAACATCCCGGTGTGCGTGAGGGCGCGCATGCTCGCGGCGCAGGTGTGCCGCAGCGCTGCAAGGCGCCTGAACCAGGGGCGTGGGGCTGCAGGGGCGGGGGGCGGGAGGGAGGGAGGGAGGTTGCGTGGATCTGCTTCCCTCCCTCCTCCGTCTCTACATTCTTGTTACAAAATCTTCGTCTTTAAAAATCTCTCCAAAAAGTCCCCCGTGCCCCCCTGTGCCAGTGTGAGCCAGGTCGAGGGCGGGGCAGGGCGTGGCGGCCCCTCCGTGCTGCCTTGGCCCTGCCCATCACGGGCCGCCGCGCCCTGCCTTGCCCCGGCCCTCGCGACAGTCACTGCTCCCTCGCCAAGCCCTGCCAGTCACTACCTAGTCAAGCTCAAAGGGTCGACTCCGTAACAGAAGGGAGAGGGGCAGGATAGAGGGAAGGGGAGACTACTGACAAATAAGAATCTATAGGAAAATAAACACCAATCACTATAATTTCAATCAAACTAAACTAGACCATTACCAGGAAACGCCTTACAGTTAACGATCAAGGTGTCGTACAGGTCTGAGCCTCGTCAGCGACCGGACAACTTATTGAAACCCCCAACTTTACGGCCTTCCGATAAGGACTGCCCGCGCCCACAGTCCTGTAGAAAAAGAGTTGGCACTGTATTATCACCTTACTAGAATATAATTTTTTTAATATATAGAACCAGAAAAATTAGCTTCTACAAGACAGCTCTCCGTACACTTAGGTTTCCAGCTAAGGACAAACGCCTGACTTTTCAAACGTGTATTAGTCCTTATTAACAGTTATGAGGCTGATTTGTCTTTTTTAACCCGTTTTTCAAGACGTGGTAAGTTGGTTTGTTGAGTTTTATGGCGTGGTAAGTTGGTTTGTTGAGTTTTATGGCGTGGTAAGTTGGTTTGTTGAGTTTTATGGCGTGGTAAGTTGGTTTGTTGAGTTTTATGGCGTTGGTTTGTTGAGTTTTATGGCGTGGTAAGTTGGTTTGTTGAGTTTTATGGCGTGGTAAGTTGGTTTGTTGAGTTTTATGGCGTGGTAAGTTGGTTTGTTGAGTTTTATGGCGTGGTAAGTTGGTTTGTTGAGTTTTATGGCGTGGTAAGTTGGTTTGTTGAGTTTTATGGCGTGGTAAGTTGGTTTGTTGAGTTTTATGGCGTGGTAAGTTGGTTTGTTGAGTTTTATGGCGTGGTAAGTTGGTTTGTTGAGTTTCATGTCATCACTTTTTACGACTGAGTTTATAATATGTCGACTTAATTCTGTGAAAATCCAACATTTCTGACTCCCCAAAAATGAAACTAAAAGGCCAAACTAGCCACATAACTGTTAATAAATACTAATACGACGTTTGAAACAATCTGGCGGTAACCTGACACGCCATGATACCCAACCAAGCCTTCTTTAGGCCACACCCACACCCTAACACCTGAACGCTTCTGAAAGGGCTGCTCTCGTTGTATTGGGTGACCACACAACACAGTAAACACGGGCCCTCCACGCTCCTTCCCTCCCTCCCGTTCCTCCTCCTTAGCCACAAACATGCATAGACTTACAAACCTACACCTCCTACACCCACACCTACACCTGCGGTCACCTTAGGGGTAACGAAACACTTCAATTCATTCCACGATACAAATCCAGCCCAAAAAACCGCAGAGCCAGCACAAAAGACCGCACCCCGCACCTCGCCCCTTCTACTCCCGCCGTCTCAAGTCCACTTCACCAATAAAAGTCCGCCGGGCCACTCCGTTCCACCCCACAACTGCATCTCGTTCCACCTCAGAGACACAGGTCGCCCGCCACACCTGTCTGGCTATACACGGACCGTCTTGCCCTCGCCTCCCCGCCCGCCTGCCCGCGCCGCCCCGCCCATCGCCCAGTGGCCCCTAAATCTTCTATACATGGCAGTGTGAGATCGGACATTGGAGCCACTTCGGTCCTCTTGTGTAGGGGGTAAAACATGCATAGAGATGTGAATCCTACCAAGTCATAATAATAATAATAATAATAATAATAATAATAATAATAATAATAATAATAATAAAATAATAGAAATAATGAGATCCTTTAAGCATTTTTTGATTCTCTCCTGCCCCCTAACACGACAGGACTATACATAGCTATACTTATATACATTATATACATCGTGGTCCATCCATGCTCCTTCCCCTCCCCTCCTCCCTCGCCCTGCAGCCCTGTGTGTTGGGGAGGGGTGTGGGGAGGGGTCGGGGGAGGGGGCGAGGGGGCAGCACACGGTGACAACTTGACTCCTCGCCTGAAGACAATGAACAAACAAGCGGCTGTTTTGATATAGCTGATGACATGATAATTTTTGTTTTCTATATTTGAATGATTTTGCTCAGATGTAACTCGGCAAAGCGTTAGGTCATCCACGAAGGGATTTACTCCATTCCCCAAAATAATGTTTGAGAAAATAACATATGATAACAGTGTTGGCAGAAGAACCACTATTAGTCCAAACAGTAATAACATAAGTACAAATATTAAAACTAACAGAGAAAATTATGACAAGGGAGATGATGCAAGTAATGACGATGTGGAAAATGAGTAGTGGGAGGAGGAGAAACCTGATGAAAGTATTAAAATATAACAATGCAGTTGGTAAAACATTCACTTTTTTTTTCTCTAAAACTCAACACGAGTGAAACCAGCAGATGTGGTGGTGGTGATGATGGTGGTGGCGGTGGTATGATTGTTGAGGAGGTGGAGGAGGTGGCAGTGGCGGTGGTGATGGTGCTGGATGGTGGTGCTTATGGTGTCGATGGGGGTGATCGTGATTATGGTGGTAGTGGTAGTGGTGGTGGTGGAAGAGGTAGTGGAGATTGCGATGCTGATGAAGGTGGTGGTCATGGTGGTGGTGATGGTAGTGGTGGAAGAGGTAGTGGAGATAGCGATGCCGATAAAGGTGGTGGTCATGGTGGTGGTGATGGTAGTGGTGGTGGGAGTAATTGTGGTTAAGATGATAGTGATGGTTGTAGCCCGTGGTGGTGGTGGTGGTGATGATGATAGTTGTGGTGGTAGTGGTGGTGGTGGTGGTGGTGTTGATGGTGGTGGTGAAGGCTTCATCCCGCCAATAATAACACGAGAAATTATTAACAACCTTACCAACGATGGGAATAACTCGATTTTTGTAGCTATTATTAATACAAGTGTTGTGTTGATTAGTGTGTGTGTGTGTGTGTGTGTGTGTGTGTGTGTGTGTGTGTGTTCGCGCGTGACGGACAGGAGCATTTCACTCTCAAGAAGTCTTTTATTTCTATTTTTTATTTCTATTTATTATTGTCACTGAACGCAACTTTTTTTTTCCTTCACTACCTCTCCCACTTCACTCCTTTACTAAACTATGAAGGACTCCCGCCACTCCCTTATACGAACACTATGTACACACGAACGAACGCACGAAATACTATGTAGAGACACCACCACAAGAAGGAACACGAACTTATAACACATGCACCCACGACCCTGTACAACACAGCACTCTGTCAGCCTCCCTCCCCCCCCTCCATACACACACCTGTACACTCACACCTGCCCACCCATACCCCCCAACACACACACACACACACACACACACACACTCTATTTTGTGAGGTGTGGCGAAGTCAGATTCAATAGAGCATGGATAGAAAATTTAAATAGATGAGAGAGAGAGAGAGAGAGAGAGAGAGAGAGAGAGAGAGAGAGAGAGAGAGAGAGAGAATCAGTATTATCAATCATTACAGTACGACTTTTTTTTACGCCTTATCTTTACAAGGAAGTGGTGAAGGGGACCAAACAGACAAGAAGGAGACCAAGGTGACCCTCCCGCCCCTGCCTACACCTATGCCCTACACGCGGGAGTCGGCGCTCGGAGCTACGTTACCTATTTACATCACTTTTAATAACACTACGATAACTGCTAACCAACCCAACCCCCCGCGACACCCCGACCGCCGCCCCGACCCCTCACAGCCCCCTCGTGTGTCCGGGCTGGTAAAAGAGTGACAAGGAATGGTAGGGGGAGGAAGCGGTGTCGAGGGACGGTCAAGGCGACGGAGGGGACATTTGTGCTTCAGGAAATTCATGTAAATTCATAAACAACGTTGAATAGCACCGTTGTGTCTTTGTGGTGGCGGAAACACTTCACGTCCCGCCTGTTAGTTATGTGCAGTCAATGTTTAGGCTGAATCCCGTCACGGTGTGTCCGTCTGACAGTCTTTTTTTTTTTTTTCATGGCTGTTTCTTGCCGATAACGGCTGGTCGGTGAGCTGTAAAGAACGTGGCCTGTCCGGTGAGGCGACACTCCAACGGTTGCTTAAAGACGCGTGGACTGTTATGCTGCGTTAGTGCTCTTGTGTGACAGGATTCCACTGCACCGAAAGTTCTTAACAATGGTTCGGTGAGCTGTGACGATCCATGCTCTGCCACACCATGTATATTGAGTGCTTCAAGAAGCGTGTGTATGCCTCGTTATGTATTGTCACAGTGCCTCGTGACGCACACCTGGTGAGACTGGTAAAAAAGTTTGTGCCTCTTAACAATGGTTCGGGGAACTGTAACGCCTCGTGCTTTGGTTTGGTCACATTTCAATCGTTAAAGTGAGACACGAGTATGATAATGCCTTGCCGTGTTGTGTTATGTTACAGTGCTCCATATGCCGTGACGCCACACCTACAACTGTTCGCAGGTCCCAACAGTGGTTTGGCGAGAGGCAACGACTCGTGCCCTCGTCCGGTCACAGTTCAGCGTCTCTTAATACTCGAGTTTGTGCCTCGTCATGTTGTTATTGTGCTCGTGCATGACATGACGTTACTAATGCAAAAACTTGTGCTGCTTAACAACATTTCTGTGATTGGTGCGGCCACACTTCAATAGTTGTTTAAAGACGCAAGTGGTTGCCTTGCTATATTGTAATAGTTGCATTGCTTCTGCTGGACATGACGCCACAAATGATGCAAAAGTTTGTGCTTCTCAGCAGGATGCAACATGGCACTGTGCCAGACAGACGCACGACAGTGTCACACGCCCTTTCAAGCATTGGCATTTGCTTTACTGTGTCTCCAAGCCATGCACGCAGGCTCACCACATTACTTAAATATTCGTCACAGAACTGCTAACCGCGTCAGTGTCCTGAGTAACATCCTTAAGGCTTTAAGGAAAACCTCTTCAGTTTCATACTACACCAGCACACTCAGTGCACAGCTGCCCACCGTTTGTTGTGTGCACAGTGGGCTGCACAGTATATACAGCTCATCACATTTTGCTTTAAGTACAAACACTCTGTTCACTGTGTATGAGTTATAATACAAGAGTCGTTCAAAAACTCCCTTAACGCACTGAACACATATACACGGCGCCACACATGTGCGGCGGCCTAACACAACACCGCGGCGACGGTGATCCGGGAGGCGGCACCCCGCGAGCCACGGCCGGAGCCTCTGTGGCGCCGCTAAAACACGCGGTGACTGGGTCCTGTGCTGCGAGAAGCTGAGCCTACCCTGACAGGAACGGCAGGAAAATGCACAGGACCAGCTCTTCACCTGTCCATCTCTACAAGAACCAGCAGTGCCCGTGCCCACCTGTATAAATACCAACTGTACAGGCTCCGGGTGCACACATGCTGACCTGTAAGTCTTTAGGGCCTGTCCTTCAGAGTTTTCCACACACACACACACACACACACACACACACACACACACACACAAACATGACCAGCTTGAATATGCGTGTCATCCTCCGGCGGGGCAAAAAAGAAAAAAAGAAAAAAAAAGGGAAGCAGAAAAAAAAAAAAAAAGGTGAAGCAAACCGGCGCAAATACGCGACAAAAATAAGAATCCATGATAAAACAAATTATAAAACAAATCCCCCCACAAAAAAAAATCGATGTTTGCTGGTTAGGTCAGGGAAGGTAATGACTTTTTTGTCGTTTTCTTTTGTTTTCTTTGTTTTCAGTACGTCTGGAGAATAGGAACGAGGATTGTGATGAAATACTGTGCTAGTGTGGACTTATGATTGTCACCCTTAAAAAAGAAAGAAAACGAAAAGAAAAGAGAAAACGAGAAAAACAATACATACATGGTTCATATTTTTAGCTATTATGACACGGGGAGATATCGAACACACACACACACACACACACACACACACCGTCGTTTTCGTTGAGGTAGTTGAATATAAAACCTTCAGTCGTAAGTATTGTCGAGTATTATTGTCTTACTTGAGAATTCACGACGACGCACTCAACAATATTCCTCGCTCTAAAATAAAAGAAAGAAAACAAAAGACTGCCGACCTGACTGACTGATTGACTGACCGCTCATAGTAGTTCGTTCTTGCCTCATCGTCAAAGTCATCATCATCAACAGCAGCGAGAAAAAAAGTGAAATGTTATGTATTTAGCCATTTCACACACACACACACACACACACACACACACACACACACACGGCGAACAAAGAACAAACAGTACGCGACCAATACCAGACCGGAACGAAACTTGTACCGCTGCGAGACAAACAGGAGACGACCGCCGCCTTGCACTGCCTGAGGAGGACCTTTGGCATCCAAGTGTGACACAAGCATTTATGTGGGTCGTGAGAGAGAGAGAGAGAGAGAGAGAGAGAGAGAGAGAGAGAGAGAGAGAGAGAGACGTACCTAATGCAAGCAGAGATGGTTTTGAACTTTTGATGACCGCATTTTCCCACTATAAGCTTGTAATCATAATAAAAATAATGGTAATAACAGTAATAATAATGATAATAATAATATCGACAGCAGCAGTCATAACTCGGAATGTATCGCACACTATATTATAATTTCTAATAAATAAATATTGTCTCATGAAACTACAAGAAATTAAATATGCCGTGACTAATAAACCAGAGTGAAAGTAATGAGGTGAAGAGACGGATGAGGAAAGTATGAAAGATAAAGATGCGCAGACGAGATAGTGATAATGACAGTGTTTACTTTGAGATAAATATAAAGATAACTGAAGAGGCAGAAGGCAGCAAGAATAAGCAAAGGGTGAGTTGAGAATCTAAAGATGAAGATAAAGATAAGAAAAGCGGCAGCAATGTTATGTAAATCGGTGACTAGAAAACCTAAAGATGAGCCTAAAATCAACATAAAATTCGTCGAGTAAGAAAATCAACCAACAGACAGATGAAAAATTGTACCCTTAAAAAAATAAGATCAATGATGACTAGACAAGCTGAAAATCGATCACGACTCTCCATTACTCTCTATGAAAACCGTGACAGTCCCCACGGTGAAATAAGTAAATAAACAAATGAAATAAAATATCTAAATATCATGTTTCAGAATCCCTCAGTGACACCATTCCCCCCCCCCACCCCCTACATACACGCAAACACAAACACACGCACGCACAAGATCGCCTGGTCGTGTGCTTCAGTTTCACAAAAAGACAACACAATGGTTTCTGTTTCACTCTCTTTTTTTTTTTCTTCTTTTCTCATCTTTCAAACATATTTCCAAAGTCACCGAACACACTGGTAAAGAAAGTCATGTAGTAACACACGTTATAAAGTTCAAACACAAAAGTTCATTCCAAGCAAAAGATGCACCAGTGTTGTTCTGTTATCCGTTCAGTCTGTTCTCCTTTTCTGCTTCACTCTTTCTTCCTCCTCCTCCTCCTCGCGTTCACTGTCATTGAGCATCCTGGTGGCGTGATCTGACTTGAGTTGGTAACGGTGGAGACACACATCACCCTCTTTCTGTCTGTCCTTATCTTTTCCGTCTTTCCTTCTGTCTTTTCTTATTTTATCTTATCTTGTCTTTTCTTATCTTTTCCGTCTTTCCTTCTGTCTTTTCTTATTTTATCTTATCTCGTCTTTTCTTATCTTTTCCGTCTTTCCTTCTGTCTTTCTGTTATCTTTTCCGTTTTTCCTTCTCTTTTCATGCCGACCTGAGGAACTTCACCGCCACAACTTGGTACACTCTGCATAAAACACTCCCAAAACCCTTCCTTCCGTTTCCTTCACACTCTCCTTCAGCTTCCCTTCCACCGCCCTGAAGCGTCGAGTCAGAGGAAAACGCCAGCCTTGCGGGGCCGACTTCGGTAAACGCGACAACCTGGCGTGACTAATAACAACTCTAGAGAGGGGGAGTGCGGCCTCTAGACGCCGTGAACACTATCGGTAAAGCGGCCGGTGGCTACAAGGGGGAGTAATACTGCTGGAAGAGCCCTCAGCTGCACCTTGGAGACAGTAGGGGAAGACTAAGACAATATACACGCGGCAGCTGCACAACAAGTGTCGAGTGGCCGCCTACAGTCTACAGCCCCGTCGCCTTGGCTTGCTGCACTCAGCTCGGGGCGGGCGGCGGGCAGGGTGTCCTCAGCACCAGCCGGCGGGCCTCAGCATGGGTCCCTCAACACCTCACATCTCCCAGCTCGTGGGTAGAGGATGAGGCACCGTTGGCTCGATAGAGCTGTGGAAAGAGAAAGAGAGCCAGGTGAAAGCAGCGAGTTCCCGAGACGAAGCGAGAAGTAACTGGAGGGCACAGTGAACAGGGACGCACCAGCACACCAAACACAGGGTCCTCTTATGACACTGAAGGGGGCTTAGTGAAGGTTTGGTCACGGTTTTACAGGACCCCCAAGGCTCCCTTCACCCCTGGCCGGTGAGACGAGTTGGCGGCAAAGTTTCGGGACTGGGCCTCCGTCACGAGAGACGATCACTGCTGCCTGTGCCACTTACCTCCGGCGGCGCCTTTCCGCCTCTCACTCAGTCTCTAATAGCGTTACTCACACTTTCCGACGCCGCTTTCCTTGGCAGGACTCACACGCACAGAGTTGCTGCTGCCGGCACAGCACCAACACACCGACGCCCGCCACAGCCCGAGTCCCGTCAATCGCTGGTGACGGGATGGCAGGTCGATGTACCTCTTCAAGACCCTCGGAGGCGCCACAGTCCCGGCTCATGGCGGGGGAGCCTCCACGCCCCCACGTGCACCTCCTCCCTGGGGGCGCCGCGGCTCCTCCTCCACCGGGTGACGCGCCTTGAATAGTGAGCGGCAGGTGTCGTCCGCCGGCCGCGTCCCGAAACTTTCTTAGCCGCCCTCACAACAAGGTGGTTAGGATTACTAAGGTTAGTCCCGAAAAAAAGCTGGAAAACCAACACAACACAAAGGTGAGACACGCCAAACAGTCGACTAAGAAACTGTGGCAGCAACTCACCGCTACACTCAACAGTCAATCAATACACACAAAAGTGAACACGTTTATATTTGAGAAAAGGAAAAAAAGTCTAGTACACATTAAGTAAATTCAAAAGCAAAAAAGAGACGGACAAATGAGGCTATAGGCGAATGCACAAATTTTGTCTGTTTAGTGCAAATCAAACACCGGGTGAGTCAGTGAGTGGCCTGGGCGGCCGTGGACAGGTAAGAGACAGGTGGATGGTTTGTGCACTCGACAGTGTGTTAAAGCAAAAGCCAGTACAGGTGTGAGCCCGGGGGGCGGGGCCGGGGACACGGGGACACTTGGTTACACTGACACCTTGGCTGGGGACACCTTCATACACTGGGGGGCAGGCTGGGGAGGGTGAGGGTCCACTGGTGTGTCGCCCTGGCGCCCCCGAAGGCCTGGCGCGGCGGGCAGCACTCTTGGGGGCACGGGGGCGCCAGGGGGGGGGCGGGGCCCCCGGGCTCACGCAGCACCACAGCCAACAAGAAGCGAGCGACCCTTACTCAAGCTGGAAACGTACCCGCGCGGGGCGGTGGAGAGTGGCCGACCGCTGACCGCCCCCACCTGCCCCGCCGCCGCCCACAGGGTATTGCTCCCGACGGGCGGGGCGGGGCAGTGACCTGAACTGCTGGGGCGGTGAGGGCGGGGTGCTGGGGTAGTCTGTAGGGACCGGAGGCGGCGCCGCCGTCTTGGAACCTGAAAGAGGTGGCGAGGCGTCAGTACTCCCCTGTATGTGTGCTCGACTGTTAACCCAGCGACTTTAAGGATAACCCCAAACACAAGAGTACGTACCTCATACCCTCCGAGATGACCCCCGCCAGGCTCGTTGAAGGGTTATCTCTGGCAGGGAAACATCCAGCGGCTCCGGTGACTCCAATGGTCTCATCATCTCTTTTACCACACTCATTCAGCTTTTTCTTAACATTCCATCCTTTCCCTCCACCCATCCATAACGCCTGTAAAACCTTCCTTTCTCCTTCGTCCAGCCTTCGTTCTGCAGTGGCCCAGCGCCCGAACCTCTAGACTCACCTTGCCTGAACTCCGTGGAGTGGGAGTGGGGGTAGGGGTAGTCAGGGCAGCCCCGCACCTCCGGCGGCAGCGGCGGCCACTCGGTGAAGGAGCCCCCGCCGCCCATGCTGCTGGTGGCGGTGCCCGGCGTGGTGGTCAGCTCCACCTCGTTGCCGCTACTCGACCGACCCACCGAGATTTCCCTGTTGGCGGGGAGGAGATGAGAGAGTGATGCGGAGAGCACGACGAACGCACACACGTGCACACACGTAAGTTGGAACTAAAAAGAAAGTTCGATAATGTGCGATGTCAAGCTTAAAGGCGTACAATGTGTTAAGAATCTTGGTGTCAAATTTGCTTCAGATCTTAAATTCTCCCAGCAATGCACTAGCTAATTAATTAATATAAAGCGAACAGAATGTTGAGCTTCAGTAACAGAAAATTCTCATTCAAAAATAAATATGTAATACTGCTATAATGAGACCACCCTTAGCATATGCGGCACAGTTTTTGTCTCCCCACCATGCGAAAGACACTGATAAATAATGTGTTGAACAGATATTTACAAGGATGATCTTTTCATTACGCAACAAAACTTACGAGGAAGAGCTGTTGTTTGATCATTTTTTCTCATGTGCAACGTCGCCTTAAAAAAGAAGTGATTGAATGTTTCACAATACTTAATGTCTTTGTGAATGTAAATTAATCCAGACTGCTTCTAAGAATATAAATACATGAGAACGAAAGGAGTCTGCGCAAGAGGCCAGTAGGCTTATACAAGGCAGCTCCTGTAAACCTAACCCCACCTAACCTCACTATCCATGAATATATCCAACCTTTTCCTATGGTATTGGTACTCACAATGTGACTGCCAAATCTGTTCCATCCATCCACTCTCATCCACTACTCAGTTGGTAAATCAGTTCTTGCCGATGTCTTTGCTGAATCTGAATTTATCCAACACACAGCCATTACTACGTGTCCTACCAGGCTCTCTTATCACGAAAGCCTTAATAGCATCACCCTTATTAAAGCCCTTCATCCTTATATAAACTTCGATCCAGTCTCCTCGTAACCTTCGCCTTTCAAGCGTACGGAAATTTAAATGTTTATCTCTACCCACACACGGCAAGTTTCTCACCCCTTGAATAATTTTTGTCATCCTTCTCTGCATAGATTCTAACATTTTGATAACCATTCTATAGTCGGGTGACCAGGACTAAACCACATAATTGAGATGAGGTCTAACTAATACTAATCAAAGCTTGAGGATGACTTCAGCCTTTCTATTGCTTACGCTCCTTGAAATGAAACCAAGTACCCTATTGGCACGATTCCCAGCCTGAATGCATTGAGCCCTAGAATGGAGGTCGGAGCTTACAAAAACTCCCAAGTCCCTCTCACACCCAGACCTGCTTAGAGGAGTGCCATTTTGAGAATAATTAGGCGAAGGGTTATTCCTGTCTACACTCAAAATACTGAAATCAATGGCACGTCACGAACAAGAAATAATGCCACTACATCTAAGAGTAGGCAAATAAAATCAGACTACATCATAATCATTTTCACGAGCGTTACACCACGAGAAGGAAGAAGATCCTCCTCCTTCAGTATTTCAGTGGAACACGACTTATTTCTTTTACAACAAACTCGATCGCCTGTTCTTCCACCTCGATATTCACTCATGCCGAATTGTAACGTGTTAGTGGATGTTTATGATGGTGCCGTTTCGTTTAGGTTTATTAAGGGGTCTGTAAGCACTGAACATCTATGGAAAGAAGAGTCATTAGCTTAATTGAAAGAAAACATTCCTCATTTTTGTTTCGTCTTTAGTTTTTATTCAGCTTCTCTCTCTCTCTCTCTCTCTCTCTCTCTCTCTCTCTCTCTTACTTTGCTTCCCCTTTACTTTACATCTCTTTCCTTCCTTGCCTCATCCTCCTTTTCCTTTCCTTTTCTTTTTACTTTTTTCACATCCCTTTTCTCTCTCTCTCTCCCTCTCTCTCTCTCCCCTCTCCTCGCTCCATCAACACACAGGCAGCCTCGGGGTCCCAATATAGGATGGAGGTCAGTCAACACATGAGGAGAACAAACAATTAAGCGTCCCCTCTGTGTCGGGAGTCAGCCAATCACAGGCCACCTACATAATGGGAAGCCAATCAGAACTCGCGATATATACCTCCTGAGGGGCCAATCAGAGGGGAGGATGTCGCTTACTAAACAGCCGAAAGCAATAACAGGTGTTTAAAGTGGAGGGGAAGGGCGAAGATGAAAGACGCGTTTGAGTCATGTATGAGTATGGATGAACCCCGCGAGAGAGAGAGAGAGAGAGAGAGAGAGAGAGAGAGAGAGAGAGAGAGAGAGAGAGAGAGACGATAATTAACGTTGAATCAAGTGAAAAACAAAACAAAAAAAACGAAAGCGATTAATGATGAATGATTTTTGAATGAATTAAGCTTCTGACTTTTCTCTCGTAAGTCTGTTTGTTTCATATTTGTTTTGATCAGCTTTATTAACATTGCTTGCGTCCTTCAAGAGCATATGCGTGTTATGCCTCACTAAACCACAGGCTTCTCCTCCTCTCTCCCTCTCCCTTACCTCTCTTACCTCGTCCCCATCTCAATCTCAATCGCCCTTCCCCTCTCTCTCTCTCCCTCTCCCTACTTCCCTCACTCCTCCCCTCCATTAATTTCTGCTGCCCCTTCACACCCTCTTCCCCATCAGCCCTCCGAGGTGTCCTGTCCAAAGCCTATGTCATTAGTTCTTCATCAGGGATATACTGCGTGGTGTGTATGGGGCGGCGGAATGCATGTTGGTCCATAGAATGTTATATTTTTTTGAAGGGGTGGCGCGGGGAGAATAGTTTTTGCTTGTTTCTACGGGAGGAATTTATTTATTTATTTATTTTTTTTTCGATGGGGGAGGAAATGGAATTTTTTTTTTAAGGGGACATACTACGATATTTTTTTTTTTGACAGGGTAAAGGTAAATGTAAGGTTGGGAGTATGTGTTATAGGTGCGCGTGGCGGCGGTGCTCATCTCCGTCTCTTTTGCCCTTTGAGTCTGTGGTGGGAGAGAACCCTTAAACCGACATGCGTATTTTGTTTTTGTTTTAAGGGGAAGACACTATATTGTTTGTATTATTGAAGGGGGGGATATGTCTTTTACTTTTTAGGGTGAAGACAGTAAGCTACATTTTTTAAACTTTTTGAGGGGCAGGGGGAACACTTATTTCTTATTTATTTGTATTGATAGGGAAGGTGTTGGGAGGGAATGGGTTCTTTTCTCAGGAGGCAGTCACTACATTCTCTTCTAGTGCAAAAAAACATTCCATCCCAAAACAGCTCATAATAATTTTTTCTTCTTCCTATTTCTCGATGATACGGCAACGCTTGGAGGCTAATGACCGACTGACTGACTGACAAAGAGAGGTAAGAACATGACTGACTGACTGACTGACTGACCGACTAACTGACAATGTATGAATGAATGACTGGCTGACTGACTTACTAACTGACAAGGAAAGGTAAGGACATGACTGACTGATTAAACTGACTGACTAACTGAATGTATGAATGAGTGACTGGCTGACTGACTTACTGACTGAAAAGGAAAGGTAAGAACATGACTGACTGACTGACTGACTGACTAACTGACTGACTAACTGAATGTATGAATGAGTGACTGGCTGACTGACTTACTGACTGAAAAGGAAAGGTAAGGACATGACTAACTGACTGACTGATTAAACTGACTGACTGACTGAGTGACAATGAGAGGTAAGCGGGACATGATCACCGAGCGTTGCATAAAGAGTGATTTCCCCGGAGGAGCAGGAAGCCCTCGCTCGCAAGATTTACACGTTTTCATCGAGCGTAATGGACTTAATCAACTTAATCGACGCTACAGATAACATAATGGCCTCAACCTTCAAGGGGAGCGAACAAAGGACACCACGTAGCTCCTTCCCTGCACTGTGAATCACTCATTAGGAACGCATTGAACCTCCTGAAGCACCTTTACTTCGATATATAGATAGTTGAGAGTCCATCACGTGTTGAAGTATATATTCCCTGACTGAACGATTGGTTGACTGGTTAATTGACTGGGTGGGTGGGTGGCTGACTGATTGATTGATTGACTGAACGATTGGTTGACTGGGTGGCTGACTGACTGACTGATTGATTGAGACATTGAGTTATGACGCCGCAACTCCAGTTTCCACTCCCTGACCCACACAGCTGATCATCAACAAGAGAATCCACCACACTCAATGATTCATCCACTACAAACGACAGAAAAAGGGAAATAAAGAAAATGACAAATAAGAACATTAACTAATTCTGCAGTTGATTAAGTCGGCTGTTACATTATTTTTAAGTGTCTTCCAGTTTTCGCTTTGCCTTTACTTACGTAGATCATTAAAAACAAATTAAAACTACGGAAACTATTTAATGAAGAGAGAGGAGCCTCCCCCCTCGGTATATACACCTCCACTCTGCCTCACAAATCTATCACATCCCCGCCTTAAAGCTGCAGTAATGGCATATTCAGTTTTTCTTTTTTGCTTTCCTCATTAGAACTATATATAAAAACACATGCCATTAGTTCTAAATCTCCTTACTTGAATTCAGAGAGAGAGAGAGAGAAAGAGGGGGGTAAGGATGGGATGGGGAGGAAGGGTGTGTGAGCAAATATTTCCTGCTGTCACTCAGGTATGAACTTTCAACAACTCTCTAATTCACTGTTTATCTCGTTACCTGTCTATCCATATTTACCTAACCTCTGCCTTTGACCTATATTATACATCAGCTCCAGTAACCATTCTTTTTTTTTTTGCAGCAAGGAAGTAACGGGGTGTAGGACTGCTGCAAGGAAGAAAAGACAGTGAATAAAATGAAAAGAAAAAAAGGGAGTGCATCAAGACGCCTCTCCATCTGAAATTGACCTCCCTTTTGACCACTCTTTATTTTTTTCTTTGTGGGAGCAGCGATTAGCGGGCTTCTTCTTTTTTTTACACCATTTGTTGCCCTTGAGCTGCTTCCTGTGCTGTTAGAGAAAGGGAGGTGGTTCAAGGGTCAAAAAAAAAAATACCAACAAAAAAAGCCCGCAAGACGCCGCTCCAACAGAAGTAAAAGAACGAGAAGCCAGAGGAAGAGAAGTCAATGTCGGGTGGGGAGCCTTCTGGATACTCTCCCTTTATTTCTTCTTTTCATTTAATTCTCTATCTTCTCTTCCTTGCATCAGTCCTTCACCCCCTTACTTGCCTTTTGAGAGGAGAGACAGAGGAAGGAGGAGAGGAAGGAGAGAAAGGGGGAAGGGCCTGAAATTATAATACCTAGTACCTTTATTTTTCATCTTTTCCTCTCCCTATTTTTCCCTCTCATTTTATTTTATGTCCTTCCGTCCTTGCATCAGTCCTAAACCCCTTTATTTGCCTTCTGAGAGGAGAGAAAGAGAGAGAAGGTAAACGAGGAAGGAGAAAAGGGGGAGAGTCTGAACTAATATTACCTCCCTCGTTACCTGGACCAATTAACGAGCAGTTCACCTGTGCTGCCACCCACCTGTAGTAGCCGCGGTTGGTGGAGGCGATGGGCGTGGGCTTGATGACGAAGACGATGACGCCCGTGACCACCAGGATGTAGGAGAGGAAGTACAGCGGGTGGAACTGTGGGCGGAGGGCGGCGTGAGTGGCGGGGTGGGTGTGGAAGAGGTGTGACGGGGTGGGTAAGAAATTGGGTGAGATAGGAAGGGATGGGTGGGGTGGGTGTTGGTGGTGGATGGAATTGTGGGTGGAGGGTGGAGGGCGGGGTGAGTGACGGGGTATGTGAGAGAGAGGTGTGACGGGGTGGGTAGGAAAGTGGGTGGGGTGGGAAGGGATGGGTAAGTAAGAGGGTGGGATGTGTGTTGGGGTGGATGAGACAGGAGGAGCAAAGGGTTGAATTGTGGAGTGAGTGGTGGAGTGAATGATGGGGTGGGTGTGGGAGGGGTGTGAAGGGGTGGATAAGTAAGTGGGTGGGGTGTGTGTTGGGGTGGTGGGAGAGGAAGAGCTAGGGATGGAACTGTAGGTGGAAGGCGAGGGGGTGTAATGAGGTGGATTAGGTTGTGTGTGTGTGGAGATCAGGGTGAAGTGGAAGTGGGATGGGAGTGTGGAGTGACTGTAGGGTGAGTCAGCCAAGGTGTGTGTGTGTGTGGAGAGGTGAAAGTGGCGGGACCAAGTGGAATGGGCGCAAGTGGAAGGGTGTTCAGTGGAGAATATATTAAATTACGACACACAATAATTTCCCTGCATTTCGAGCAAGAGGAAGAGGAAATTTATTGACGTGTACATACGATACCATAACGAAAATGTACCAATATAATCAACAATAATAACAATAGATTAATTACATGAGAGAATGAAATGCATTATTCTCGAACCATTGTCTGTGTGTCTGTGTGTGCGTGTGTGTGTGTGTGTGTGTGTGTGTGTGTACGCTTTACTAAACGCACACCAACCAATCACTCAAAATGACAAAACTAATAATGTTATCACACACACACACACACACACACACACACACACACACACACACACACACACACACACACCCTTACCCGAACCTTCACCCCTCCCATTACCCCCCCTTAACAATTTTACCCCTTCACACAAACCTTCACCCCCACCTCTATCCGAACCTACACCCCTCCCATAACCCCCCTTCACAACCTTTTCTCCTACATTCACCCACACCATAATCTTACTCCTTCACCTCCACCTCTACCCGAACCTACACCCCTCCCATTACCCCCCCATTAACAGCCTTTTTTCCTTACATTCACCCATACCACAATCACCCATTCATCGCCACATCTACCCAACTCATCAACCCTTCCTCACCCCACACACTCAAACCATCCTCTTCCACATACACTCCCCAGCCTCCCCACCCTGCCACAGTTACCCCCGACATCTACCCAACACAACAACGCTTCCTCCACCCCACTACCCTCAGATCATCCTCCCCTACACACCCCACCTCTGACCTTGAACCTGAAGAGGGCGATACCGGTGATGAGGATGTAGAAGTCGGCCGTGAAGAGCGCCAGGTTGAGGGCCGTCGCCGAAGTCACCCGGATCACCGCGGGCGCCACCACGTAGAAGAGGAACTGCGCCGCGCTGAAGCCGCCCACCAGCGCCAGCACCGGCCACGTGTCCCACCGCACGGAGCCCACGTCGTTGCGCTCCAGGACGGCTCTGCGGAGGAGGGAGGGAGGTTAGAGGCGAGGGACTGAAGGGGTAGGGGTGTAAGGGCTAGGGATTTAAAGGTTAGGGTCCAAGGGTTAGGAGTTTAGGGTTTAGAGGTTTATGAGTAAAGGGTTTAAGGGTTAAGGCTTACGTGATAGACAACTTAACTCTTTTTTTTATAGGAACAGTGATTTGCGGGCTTTTTTTCATTGTTTTTTCCCTTGAGCCGTTTCCTTTACTATAAAAAAAAAGCGTTGACAAGTGTTGCTGATTAGAGAAACTGCAACAAAGCAATGAAAACCCTCGAAATGTAAACCACCGAGTGCCTGGAATCGAACCCGGGTCTTTTGGGTAGAAGTCAGGGGAGTAAACCAACTGAGCCACCGATGAGCTAAAGGTCACCGTGCAAGAGGCCATTTCTGCGGCACCTCACCTGGCACCTCACCTGGCACCGTGCACACGAGAGAAAGGTAACAACGCTCACACTCGTGGTGGTCGGGAAGGTCCGTAGCGGCAGGTGTGCGTGCTGGCATTGTTGCGTCACAATAATTCATTAACGCGGGAAACGAGGAATAAAACACAATCAGTAAAAAGGTATATAAACGAATTCGCTTGTTTATTAATACATTTGTGTTGAATTATTTACTCGTCAGGCTTAACTTTTTGGGTAATGGGAGTGAACAGACCAGAAAAAAGGAGAGGAAACACGGTAAAAACACAGTAATGGGACGGAGGAATGGACCAGTGGAACAGAGAGGGAGACTAATGGAACAGAGAGGGAGACTAATGGAACAGAGAAACAGACTAATGGAGGAGAGAAACAGACTAATGGAACAGAGAAACAGACTAATGGAACAGAGAAACAGACTAATGGAACAGAGAAACAGACTAATGGAACAAAGAAATAGACTAATGGAACAGAGAAACAGACTAATGGAACAGAGAAACAGACTAATGGAACAGAGAAACAGACTAATGGAACAGAGAAACAGACTAATGGAACAGAGAAACAGACTAATGGAACAGAGAAACAGACTAATGGAACAGAGAAACAGACTAATGGAACAGAGAAACAGACTAATGGAACAGAGAAACAGACTAATGGAACAGAGAAACAGACTAATGGAACAGAGAAACAGACTAATGGAACAGAGAAACAGACTAATGGAACAGAGAAACAGACTAATGGAACAGAGAAACAGACTAATGGAACAGAGAAACAGACTAATGGAACAGAGAAACAGACTAATGGAACAGAGAAACAGACTAATGGAACAGAGAAACAGACTAATGGAACAGAGAAACAGACTAATGGAACAGAGAAACAGACTAATGGAACAGAGAAACAGACTAATGGAACAGAGAAACAGACTAATGGAACAGAGAAACAGACTAATGGAACAGAGAAACAGACTAATGGAACAGAGAAACAGACTAATGGAACAGAGAAACAGACTAATGGAACAGAGAAACAGACTAATGGAACAGAGAAACAGACTAATGGAACAGAGACACAGACTAATGGAACAGAGAAAGAGACTAATGGAACAGAGAAAGAGACTAATGGAACAGAGAAACAGACTAATGGAACAGAAATAGACTAATGGAACAGAGAAACAGACTAATGGAACAGAGACACAGACTAATGGAACAGAGAAATAGACTAATGGAACAGAAAAACAGACTAATGGAACAGAGAAACAGACTAATGGAACAAAGAAACAGACTAATGGAACAGAAAAACAGACTAATGGAACAGAGAAACAGACTAATGGAACAGAGAAACAGACTAATGGAACAGAGAAACAGACTAATGGAACAGAGAAATAGACTAATGGAACAGAGAAACAGACTAATGGAACAGAGAAACAGACTAATGGAACAGAGAAACAGACTAAAGGAACAGAGAAACAGACTAATGGAACAGAGAAACAGACTAATGGAACAGAGAAACAGACTAATGGAACAGAGAAACAGACTAATGGAACAGAGAAACAGACTAATGGAACAGAGAAACAGACTAATGGAACAGAGAAACAGACTAAAGGAACAGAGAAACAGACTAATGGAACAGAGAAACAGACTAATGGAACAGAGAAACAGACTAATGGAACAGAGAAACAGACTAATGGAACAGAGAAACAGAGTAATGGAAGAGAAATAGACTAATGGAACAGAGAAACAGACTAATGGAACAGAGAAACAGACTAATGGAACAGAGAAACAGACTAATGGAACAGAGAAACAGACTAAAGGAACAGAGAAACAGACTAATGGAACAGAGAAACAGACTAATGGAACAGAGAAACAGACTTATGGAACAGAGAAACAGACTAATGGAACAGAGAAACAGACTAATGGAACAGAGAAACAGACTAATGGAACAGAGAAACAGACTAATGGAACAGATAAATAGACTAATGGAACAGAGACACAGACTAATGGAACAGAGAAACAGACTAATGGAACAGAGAAACAGACTAATGGAACAGAGACACAGACTAATGGAACAGAGAAACAGACTAATGGAACAGAGACACAGACTAATGGAACAGAGAAACAGACTAATGGAACAGAGAAACAGACTAATGGAACAGAGAAACAGACTAATGGAACAGAGACACAGACTAATGGAACAGAGAAACAGACTAATGGAACAGAGACACAGACTAATGGAACAGAGAAACAGACTAATGGAACAGAGACACAGACTAATGGAACAGAGAAACAGACTAATGGAACAGAGAAATAGACTAATGGAACAGAGAAACAGACTAATGGGACAGAGAAACAGACTAATGGAACAGAGAAACAGACTAATGGAACAGAGAAACAGACTAAAGGAACAGAGAAACAGACTAATGGAACAGAGAAACAGACTAATGGAACAGAGAAACAGACTAATGGAACAGAGGAAGAGGAGGTGCTGATGAAACAGGCAGTGGCGAATCCTAATAACAGTGAAGGAATGAAATATTAGTGATGAAGCATAAGAATAGTGATGGGATGGGATGGTATGGTGACAAGTAACAGGTAGTGATGGTAGAGAATGACACAGAAGAGATGAGAGAAAAGGTGATGGGGAGAAGAATGACGATGAAACAGAACGATAGTGATAAAGATAAAAGTGACGTGACGGGAAAATGTGATGATGAAACAGAACATGATGAGTAAAGAAGTGGGTGCAGGATAGTGTGACAGCAGATAAGTAGAAAAGAAGCAAGAAAAAAAATACGAACGAGAAGAAAGCAGAGAACATAGTGAAAACAGCAGACGAGAAGCAGAATATAATGAAAGAAGAGAAGAAGAGAGGAATGAGAAGATAGTGAAGAAGAGATAACAAACGAGAGACAGAATAGATGGACAAAAAGAGAGTAAAGAAGAGAAAAGAAAACATAATGAAGAGTGGGAAGCAACAAAGAGATAGAACAGTGACAAAGAAGAAGGGAGAGCAAGGACAGTGAAGAAGAGAAAGCAGAAGAGAAACAAAACGGTGCGACAAAGGAGAGAAGAGAATAAACAAAGGAGAAGAAGAAGAAGAAGAGAAAGTTAAAAAGTGAAAGGAAAAGATTATGAAGAGAAAGCACACGAGATACAGAACAGTGGAAAAGAGAGAGAAGAGAAAAAAGCGTATGATAGAAGGAACAGAGTGGAAAAGAAAGGACAGTGAAGAAAAGACAGCAGACGAGCGACAAAAATAGTTACAAAGGAGAGAAAATGATGTGGGGAAAAGTTTGTGAGGAAAAGAGAGCACACGAAATACAGCAACGCGAGAGAACATGCGCAGGGCGAGAACACTAAAAAAAGTTATGCAGAAGAAAGAGAGAATGGAGTGACGGACCTGAATACATGAAAAGCATTACTGAAATTGGAGGTAAAGGCGAAGGAGGTAGAGGAAGAGGAAGAGGAAGAGAGAAGAGGAGGAGGAGACGACGTAAATGGGCAATGACTGAGAGGGGAAAAAGAGTTGAAAGGAGAGAAAAAAAAAACTACACATGAATAAATAAACGAAACCATGGAAACGAAAACTGAATGCCTCCCGTTTGAAAAGAAGAGGAAGAAGAGGAGGAGGAGGAGGAGGAGGAGGAGGGTGGTATGGGTGAAGGAGCAGGGACAAAAAGGGAATATGTCAAAAAGGAAAGGGTACACACACACACACACACACACACACACACACACACACACACACACACACACACACACACACACACACACACACACACACACACATCTCTTTTCAATATCTGGCCCTCTGGAGTGACCCGCCTTCTCAAACATTAATAGAGGGAGTTGGTTTGTTGATGAATATTGAATAGTGTGTGTGTGTGTGTGTGTGTTGCGCGTGCACACACACACACACACACACACACACACACATATCTACAGTGGAGCTATTTTTCTTTTCTTTTTCCTTTTTTTTTTTTTGTCAAACGTCTTTTTTTTACGTAATTTTCTTTGAAGCGACGACCGAGAGATGAACTTCGCGCCGGTAATGGCTTTTGGATTTTTCTTTTAATTTTTTTTTCTTTGACCTTTTTTTTATTATCTTCGGCTCTGCGCGTTGCCTCTCGAAAACAGCGCCGCCCCAGCATTAGTGAGCTCTTATTTACTTTTTTCGTTATAATTTCTTTGTATCACTTGTATTTTATCATTAGTCAAGTTGGGTGTGAGTTTCATTTGAATTACTCTGTTTCATATCTTCGTTTATCTTTTATTTCTACTTGTTTGCTTGTTTGCTTGTTTTACTTGTTTTATTTTTACTTGTTAACCTTTTATTTTATCTTGTTTGCTTGCTTTTCTAAGTATCTCTGCGTCTATCTCTTTACCTAGCTATCTATCTAACTATAAATCAGTCGATCAGTCCAATTATTCTTCTAGTTATTTGTTTATCTATCGGTCTGTATATATACCTGTCTATCTGCTTATTTATTTTCATTTTACAACAATTATTTTTATTTTTAAGAACTCGAAGGGAAAAATTACGAGTCATGTTTCATTAATAATACAGATTCTCTCTCTCTCTCTCTCTCTCTCTCTCTCTCTCTCTCTCTCTCTGTTCCTTTAAAAAAAAAAAAAGAGGCCAATTTCTCGACTATTTGCTTGAATGTTGTTGTTTTTGTTTCTGTCGTTGTCGTTGTTGTTGTTGTTTAATGATACGATTTTTTTTTTTTTTTTGTTCCTTATCGTCTTTGCCTCCTCCATGTTTGTTTGCCTCTCCTCAAACACACACACATACACACACACACACACAAACAAAGACAAATTGAGAGAGAATGCAAGTGAAAAAGAAGAAGAAGAAGAAGAAGAAGAAGACAGACGAAGAAGAAGAAGAAGAAGAAGAAGAAGAAGAAGAAGAAGGAGAGAAGAAGAAGAAGAAGGAGAAGGAGAAGGAGGAGAAGAAGAAGAAGATAGACGAAGAAGAAGACAGACGAAGAAGATAGACGAAGAAGAAGAAGAAGAAGAAGAAGAAGAAGAAGACGACGAAGAAGAAGAAGACACGAAGCAGAAGACCGACGAAGAAGACACGAAAAAGAAGATACGAAGAAGAAGAAGAAGAAGAGGAAAACTAACAACAATAAAACAAAACAAATAAAACAATGACTTTTCTCTCCGATTCAAACATTTCCTCTCCTGCCCCCCGCCCCCCCCGCCCCCACGCCATTAAAATATAATTGCCGTTATTGTACTGATGGCTTGCGCAAAAGTGACTGACTGACTGACTGGATGACCAATTAGCTGACTGAATGACTGAGCAAATTTCCAGGACCTCCCACACACCTGCAATCACAAGCACACCCACACCCACACACCTGCAATCACAAGCACACACACACCAACCCACACCCACACACCTGTAATCGCAAGCACACACACACACCAACCCACACCCACACACACGCACATACACACACTTCTAACGTACATACTCAATACACACACACACACACGCACACAGTCACATAGATATCCAAACCACCTCACACTCAAACACATCTTAAATCGTCGTCCCCTTCCCGCACTCAAACGCAAATCTCAAACGCTCACGCACTCCAGCACACGCAAAATATATGTACACCCATTCCCCCATTCTCACACACCTTAGCCCCCACAAGTATCCCCCACAAACACACCTGAAGCGCCCACACTCTCAATAACACATGGAAACTTATCGCCTTCAATCTTACTCACTCACACAGACTTCCCCTTACCCCGCAGTCTTCCCCCTTCCCAACCTTCCCCTCTCACAGTTTTCTCCTCTCCACTTTTCCCCTTTCCCAGCCTTCTCCTCCCCCTCAATCCGAACCTTCCCCCTCATCATCCCAGCTCCCTCTTTCCCCATTATTCATCCCCGTCACTCCCAAATCTTTCTCCTTCCCAGCCTTTGTCTACTTCAGCTTTCCCCCTCCCTAAACTCCCAATCTTCTCCCTTCCCATCATTCTCCTCCCACAGCCTCCAACCTTCCCCCTTATCCCCCAACCATCCAATCTTCCCCTCCCCTCCCCACCACAACACAAACACGCACTCCACACTTTAAAGAGCCGGGCTAAAGTAACGCACTTGATGCATACAATAAACTCGCTCCCATGAATTTATACGCCAGGGAAAATAAAACAGAGGACGCCTACCACCACCATCACCACCACCACTTAATTTTTGAACCAGACGAATAAATACTTTCCCCCCCCGCTCCCCCTTCCACCCCCATGCTCCCCCTCTCCCCCCTCAAGCCCCCCGAAAAAAATAATTATTGGTAAACTGAAAAATGTATATCTACACATCAGGGCCGCCGCTGCTCCGGGCTGATAAAAAAAAAAAAAAATATGTAGAAAAAAAAAGTTAATGGGAGTTGTTTGGTATTTGAACTCTCGATGAATGTATAAGCGATCAACACACATGGGCCTCAATATGTAAAATGAACACACACACACACACACACACACACACACACACACACACACACACACACACACACACACACAGTAAAAGAAGGAAAAGAAAAAAGAACCTCATAGTATGTAATATCAATCGGGTCTGACAGAAATAGTAGTAAAAAAAGGACAATAAAAGAAAAGGAAACAGAGAATCGAGAAAAGAAAAAAACCCGCAAAAACAAAAAAGAAAGAGAGAAAAGAAACAAAGACCGGAAAAAAATAGTGCAGTAAAAAAAATAGCAACAATAAACGAAAAAAAAGAAAACCGAAGAAGACTAAAAAAAAGCGAGAAAAGAAGAAAATAAGAAACAGAAAACCGAAAAAAATCTAGAAAAAAACACAAAAAAGCGAGAAAAGAAGAAAAAAAGAAGCAGAAAACGCAACAAGACTAAAGAAAAAAGCCCCGCCCCCAAAATGCGAGAAAAGAAGAAAAAAAGAAAAGAAAACCGAAAAAGAAATAAAGAACCCACTCCCCTTCCCCCCCCCCAAAAAAAAAGAAGAACAATAAGGAAATACGAAAACAACAACAACAACACCAAGACCACAAACCATAACAAACAGCCAGCAGGGAGGACTCAGCAACCTATGAGAGTGAACAATAATCAGAAAGGTGCAACAGTACAAAGCGGTCCTCCCTTCCTTACCACCACCACCACCACCACCTCCACCCCTTCCCTCCTCCCCCCCCTCCTCCTGTGTTCCCGCTTTCTCTCTCTCGCTGGAAGGCTTCGGGCGGCGGCGGCGGCGGCGGCGGCGTTGCGATCCATACTCAGGCCCGGCATAAATTTTACTTCTATTTTACCTCCAGTGACGAATAGATCTCGGTGAGGAAGGCTGGGAGGGAGGGAGGGAGGGAAGGGAGGCTGGTGATGAGGAGGAGGACGGGAAGGAAGTGGGCTGGGAGGGCGGGAGGAAGGGAGAGAGTGGGCTGGTGGGGAGGAGAGAAAAGGAGAGGAAAGGAAGGGAGAGGAAGTGGGCTAGGGAGGAGAGGGAGGAAGGGGAGGAAAGAAGAGGAAGTGGGATGAGAGAGAAGGAGGATGGAAAGGAAGGGAGAGGAAGTAGGATAGTTAGAAGGAGAGGGAGAGAGAGAGAGAAGGAGGAAGGAAAGGCGAGAGAAGTGAAGGAGAGAAGAGAGGGGAGAGGAAATGGGATGGTGGGGAGGAGAAGGAGAGAGAAGATTGAGGGAATGGCGAGAGAAGATGATGAGAAGAAAAAGGGGGAAGGGAAATGAGTGAGAATGAGGAGAGGTGGATAATGGAGGGAGAAAGGGAGATGGGGAAAGAGGAAAAGGGAGGGAAGGAAGGAGTTAATGAAAGGGAAGAAATGAGGGAAAAAGGGGAATGACTGGAAGGGGAAATAATAGGAGGGATGTAGTAGAAAAGAGGAAAAGAAGGAAAGTAAAGAAAAGCAGGGAAAGAGGAGGAAAGAGTAAGAATTGGAAAGATGGAGAGAAACAAACAAAAAAAATAAAATAAACTTGAAAGATTAAGGAAAAAAGAGGAGGGATGGGGAATGATGTAGAGGAAGAGAAGGGGAAGAAAAATGGAGGAGGAGGAGGAGGAGGAGGAGGAGGAGCGATGGAGAGAGAAAGGGAAATAAGGAAGTTGATGGTTTACGGAAGGAGAGAATGAAAAAAAACAAAAAAAAAAACAGGAGGAAGAAGGAAGTGGATGAAGTGAGTAAAAAAAAAAAGGAAAAAAAGGAAAAAGAAAAAAAAGAAATAGACCAAAAGGAAAAATATTGATAATGGAAAAACATGAAAAAAATAGAGAATGGGAAACAGGAAGAGGAAGAAAGTGGACGAAGTGGATAAAAAAAGCAAAAAAAAAAAAAAAAAAAATAGACCTTAGGAAAAAAAAACTTAACAATGAGGAAACGATAGAAAATTTAATAAAGAAAGAATGAGAAACAGAAGAAGGAAGGAAGTGGAAGAGGCGAACAAAGAAAAAGAGAATAAGTAGAAAGGAAAAATAACAGACTGAGAGATAAAATAATAATAAAAATGTGGAAGCGAAGGAAAATATAAAGATAGAGAGAATGGCAACAGAAGGGAGCGAGTGAAGGAAGTAAAGGAGAGGGAGATAGTTAGAGCATAAGCTTGAAATTAGGGGAATGATTATAATGATGAGGGAGGAAGAGCGGGAGAAAAAGAAGAGAAAATAAAAAAAAAGAAGGAGAAGGAGGAGGAGAAGGAGGAGGAGGAAGTTGATGGGTTTTCGGAAGGGAATGGCAGAAGGAAAGAGAGGAAAGGAAAATAACTGAACAAGAAAAGGAGAAAGAACGAAAGGAAACAGATGAAAGAAAATAAAATAAAGTATATGTATAAAAATAAAAAGGAAAGAGAAGAAGCAGGAAAAGATTAATGGGCTTCAAAGAGGAAAATAAGAAAAAGGAAAAAGCGGAAGTGTATAAGAGAGGAGCATAAAGCAACATAACTTAATGTACAGTTGGAAAAGGAGAAGAGATAAAAGGGGAGTAAATAGGGAAGAGGGAGAAGGAAGAAAAGAGGAGACAATGGAGAGAGGGAGGAAGAAGGAGAATAAATAAGAAAAAGGAATAAAGAAGAAAAAATAGAAAAAAAAGAAAAAAAATAGGAGAATGAATAGAAAGGAGAAAATGAGAAAAAAGAAGAGATAGAAAAAGGGATAAAGAAGAAAGGAGGAGACAAAGGAGGGAAGAAGGAAAATGGAAAATAAAGAGGAGGAGGGAGAAGAAAGAAGGAGAAAAGTAGAAAAAGGAGAATAAATAGGATGAGTAAGAAGAAAAGAGAAGACAAAGGAGGGAGGGAGAAAAAAGAAGAATAAACAGGAGGAGGAAGAAGAAAGAAGAAGAATTAGGGAGAGAAACAAAAAGGAAAAAAGGAGGATAAATAGGAAGAGGGAGAGGGAAGAAAGAAGAAAAAAGGGAGACAAACGAAGTGGGAGGGAGAGGGAGGAAAAAAGGATGAAAGATTGGCCGCTTAGAAGATATAAGAGGCAAGAGGCGCTGGGAAGAATGAAGAGGAAGAGGAAGAGAGAGGAGGGATGAAGAGGAAAGAAAGAGGAAGGATGAAGAGAAAACACATGATATATTTAACTCAAAGGAGGAGGAGGAGGAGGAGGAGGAGGAGGAATAAAGTGAAAGGAACGAGGATGGAGAGTGCAGTGAAGGAAGAAAGGAAGGAGGAGGAAGAGGAGGAGGAGAAAGAGGTGGAGGAGGGGGAGGGAGGACGGAAGAACGACAGGGAGAAAAGGAAGAGGGGAGGAAGCAGGAGGAGGAGGAGGAGGAAGAGAGAGGAAGGAGGAGGGAGGTAAAACGGAGAAAAAGTTAAATGACATCATAAAATAGCGACAGGAGGAGGACGAGGAGGAGGAGGAGGAGGAGGAGGAGGAGGAGGAGGAGGAAGATCTATAATACGTCAAGGAAAAAGGGAAACAAATGAAAGTGAATTAGGTCAAAGAGGACGATGAAAAGGAAGAAGAAGAAGAAGAAAAAGAAGAAGAAGAAGAAGAAGAAGAAGATGATGATAGTGATTGTGATGATGGTGATGATGATATTTTAAGTAACAGCAATAAATCACAAACTTAAATAAATCACTAAAGAAGGAAACGGAGAAAGACGAGAGGAAATGGACTCTTAAATAGACATGGAAGAGGAGGAGGAGGAGGAGGAGGAGGAGGAGGAGGAGGAGGAGGACGAGGAGGAGGAGAAGTAAAGAAGGAAAGTAAAGAGGGCCACTCACAGCTGCACCCCGTTGATGATAATGATAGGAGAAGGAGGAGGAGGAGGAGGAGGAGGAGGAGGAGGAGGAGCTGAAGAAGAAGCAGAAAGAGGAAATGGAAAATAAAAGACAGAAGGAAGGAATAAGCGGAAGGAAGGAAGAAGGAAGACTCTCACAGCTGCACTCCTTTGATAATGAAGACGTGAAGGAGGAATAACAGAGGAGGAGGAGGAGGAGGAGGAGGAGGAGACAAAGTAGGAAGAGAAGAACCCAGAAAGCAGTAAAGAAACGACCAATGAATAAAGAAAGAAAGGAAGAGAGAAAAGATTGTCGCTTGGATAAACAATGAGATGATGATGATGATGATGATGGAGAGGAGGAGGAGGAGGAAGAGGAGGAGGGGAAGGAGGGGGGGGATAAAAGTGAGCAAGGGAGGACGGGTGAGAAGTTGAAGAGGAAAAGGAAGAGGCATAATAAGAGGAAAAAGAAGAGAAAGAGAAGAAGAAGAAGAAGAAGAAGAAGAAGAAGAAGAAGAAGAAGAAGAAGAAGAAGAAGAAGAAGAAGAAGAAGAAGAAGAAGAAGAAGAAGAAGAAGAAGAAGAAGAAGAAGAACAAGAAGAAGAAGAAGAAGAAGAAGAAGAAGAACAAGAACAAGAAGAAGATGAAGGAGATAAATGAATAAAAGAAAAAGAAAAAGAAAGAAAGAAAGAAAAAATAAGGAAAGAAATCACGAAACAGCAACAATGTGAATAATTAAGAAGATGAAGAGGAGCGCGAAAAAGAAGAAGGAGAGAAAGAAGAGGAGTAAAAAGGAAGAACAACAAAAGAAGAAAGATGCAGAAGAAGGAGAAGAGAATATTACAAAGAGAATAAAAACACCAAGAAAGAGAAAGTAATATGAAGCCATTAAGAAGAGGGAAATAAGAGAGAATCTGATGAAGGAGGGAAAAAAAAAGATAATACCGTGAAGGAAAATGTTACACTAAAGGTCTTTGTTAATTATGAGGCGGCGAGGAGGTAGGAATAATGATAATAATAATAATAATAATAATAATAATAATAACAACAACATAAGAAAGAAGAAGAAGAAGAAGAAGAAGAAGAAGAAGAAGAAGAAGAAGAAGAAGAAGAAGAAGAAGAAGAAGAAGAAGAAGAAGAAGAAGAAGAAGAAGTCAACCGAGTAACAAGTAAAAAAAAAAAAAAAAAATCACTTCCCAACGAAAGAGAAAGAAGAGAGAGAAAAAAGAAAGAAAAAAGAGAAAGGCAAAACACCACCACCAGAAGAACGTACAAGGAGTAACAGCATAACGTTCCCAGGTGGAGTGACGGGCCGAGGAGTGAGCAGGAGTGAACGCCGGCAAGTGGAGTGTGTGTGGAAGGAGACGGTAATGACTATAAAGCTTAGATGGAGTGGTAAGCTTCTTTGGTCCCTTATGCGTGAGAGGGCGAGAACGAAGTGGGGTGGAAGGGGAAGAGGGAAGGGGGGCGGGGGGGGGGGGCAGGCTATTCAACGAACCTACACTATATAACAATACCCTTCTACTGTCTTTCCTTCTCCCCCCTCTGTACCTTCTCCACTAACCCACCTCTTCTTACTATATCCTTAATTAATAAAAAAAGAGGAGGAGACAATGGGGGTAGACGGAAGGTATGATAAGAAAGGTGAATCTGTTCTCATTACCTGGAAGACATGATGGAAAGAGAGAGTGAAGTGGAGTGGAGAGGCATAGTGGAGGGGGAGAAAAAGTGGAGTGGCTAGAGGGTGGAGTGGAGAAACAGGCAGGATGGAGAGGGTGGAGTGGAAAGAGGGAGTGGAGAAACAGGCAATTCAGAGAGGGTGGAGTGGAAAGAGGGCGGAGTGGAGACAGGACAAAGACAGTGGAGTGAAGAGAGATGCTGAAGAGAGAGAGGGTGGAGGGGCCGGAGCATGCTATCAACGGGAGAATGGCGACAACGATGATTAAAATACGGAAGGAAATAGCGGGACTTGACATATAACAGCATCCTACAGTTAAACCAAGGCGAAGTGATTATATCCAGCACAAGATCAGTCCTGTTGTATGTATAAGGTAGAACACGAGCACTGACAAAAGGGAGTTGGATGACGTTTTAATCTGCCGTGACAGGAGAATATTGAGGCAAATGAGACATGTCACCTTAAGAGATAAAGTGCATAGCGATGAGTTGGGAAGACGATGCGGAACAGGAGAACTCGAAGCCATATTCTTAAGACATTGCGGGGCTCACACACCCACACTTGAGACTTTCGTAGATGGAGTGTTTTTATTTCCATGGGTAGTTTTATAAGCCTAGTGATAGTCTGACAAGGGTTAGTGGAGAAGGTGCAGAGTGGGGAGAAGGAAAGGCAGTAGAAGTGGATTGTTATATATAGTGTAGGTTCGTTGACTAGCTCGCCCCCTCTTCCCCTTCCACCCCACTTATGAGAACCCGACTAATCTTCTTCATGGCTTCTGGAAATATTATCTGAGAACACGAGTCGGTAGCCTTTTCTTAGACGCTTCCGCCTGTCACGTCAGTTATTTTTAAAGGCCACAAAAACAGGTAAAACGTGTCCTCATATGTGTATTTTTTACGTTCATGTTACGAATGCTTTTATCAAACTAGCACCAGGCTCATAAAGCTACCTCTGAAAATGCCCACAGCCCCTACGAAAGCCTTGTCAAATGTATGTGTTTGGGCGCCGAATTATCTAAGTCTAAGAAAATGGCCCTTAGCATCGACCTGAGGGTAAGAAATCTAAAATGGTTGGTACGTGTGTAGAGATTTGATGGACGGTGACACACTAAGGAGAGTTATTGAAGGAGAGGCAGCAGGCAGGACGAGGAAGACGTGGAGGAAGAGTGTCGAGGATTATCTGGTGGAATTAAACATTGACGAGGTGCTGAGGACGAGGATGGTTTGAAGAAGATCATCGAACGTCTGATCCAAAGAAAATGGGAAAAGCAAAAAACTGAAAAAGAAATATATAAGAAACGAGAAGAAGAAGAGTAACTGAAATAAGAGAAAGAAAAGAAAATGAAAAGTATCTATCAGAAGCTAATGATAAAGAGAATAAATTGAAGAGAAAGAGAGAAAGGAAAATAACTAAAATAAGAATATATAACTAGGTGTAAAGAGGAAGAGGAAAGGTGATGAATAAGTGGCTTGACATCACCAGGGAGGAAAAAGAAGAGGAATGAATATGATGACGCAGAAGGAGGGGAAATAATGAAGAGGACACAGACACACGGCAGGTCTCCAACGACGATGAGAGAGAGAGAGAGAGAAAAAGAGAAAATGGGTAAAAGGGAAGGATAACAAAAATCATGAGTAAAGAAAAAACGAGTAATAACACACACACACACACACACACACACACACACAGGAGGACTGAGATAACATAGACATTCATATATAACAAGAGGTAAAGCTAAGTGACTAAAGAAAGGAATGAAAAAAATAGAAGGAAATAACACGATCCATCTTGCCATTCACACACACAGCAAAAGATAATCAGAGCTCCTTCGCGCCACTCACTGAGATAACATAGACATTCATACAAAACAAGAGGTAAAGCTAAGTGACCAAACAAAGGAAGGAAATAACACGATCCACCTTGCCATTCACACACACAGCAAAAGGTAATCAGAGCTCCTTCGCGCCACTCACAGTTGTACGCCGTTGATGATGGAGCCGAAGAGTCCCATCATGCCCAGGAACTCCACGCTATCATAGGTCTTCACCACGTACTCCTGCGCCACGTTGCTGATTCCGTACAGCGTGGCGCCCCCCAGACACAGCATGTCCCCCAGCAGCCGGTCAGCACCTGGAGGAAGAGGGAGGTGAGTGGGGGGTCGGGGGGGGGTATATACATACACATACACACGCACGCAGTACATACGTATACATACAAATACGTGTTTCGGTGTGGACGTTGATATATACACATGGCCGGTCTCTCTCTCTCTCTCTCTCTCTCTCATGCACACAGAAAACACAAAACCTGATTCTATTCCAATATTTTTTAGCTACCGTTGCCCTACGTAACATCCTCGCCACACACACACACACACACACACACACACACACACACACACACACACACACACACGCACACACACACACGCGCGTCATTCAGGTCACATCACACGCCCGCCGCTGTTGTGCTTTTTTTATGATCGAAATGTCAATAACGCCTACACTACCCGCCCAGCCAGTACGTCAGTCCGCCAGTCCGTCCGTCCGTCCGTCATTCACCCAACCCGCCATCCATCCAGTCAGTCCGTCAGCCAGCCAGTCAGTCATCCGAACCAGTCAGTCAGTCCTTCGGTTAGTCAGTCATTCCGTCATGTCTCGTCTATTTCCAAAACCCATACACCATCTCTCTCTCTCTCTCTCTCTCTCTCTCTCACACACACACACACACACGCACACACACACACACACCTGCCCTCTGCATGTATCCTTTTTTAGCATCTGTTTGTTCACCTGGACAAGTCTAGGTCACCTGTTTATTAATATGGATTGGCAGGTAGACAGGTGGAAAGATACACGGAGGTAAATGACGATAGATAGATATATAGATAGATAGATATTGGCATTGGCTTAACGTCAGACCTTGATATCATTTCCGATTGGGGTAAAAGGAACCTTGTGTCCTTCAATGCCTCAAGAACCCAATTTCTCTACCTATCAACTCGAGACAATCTTCCAAACACCTATCCCCTATTCTTCAACAACACTCAGCTGTCACCTTTTTCAACACTAAACATCCTCGGTCTATCCTTAACTCAAAATCTTAACTGGAAACTTCATATCTCTTCTCTCACTAAATCAGCTTCCTCGAGGTTGGGCGTTCTGTATCGTCTCCGCCAGTTCTTCTCCCCCGCACAGTTGCTATCCATATACAGGGGCCTTGTCCGCCCTCGTATGGAGTGTGCATCTCACGTGTGGGGGGCTCCACTCACACAGCTCTCCTGGACAGAGTGGAGTCTAAGGCTATTCGTCTCATCAGCTCTCCTCCTCTTACTGATAGTCTTCTACCTCTCAAATTCCGCCGCCATGTTGCCTCTCTTTCTATCTTCTATCGATATTTTCATGCTGACTGCCCTTCTGAACTTGCTAACTGCATGTCTCCCTCCCGCGGCCCCGCTGCACTCGACTGTCCACTCTAGCTCATCAGTATACTGTCCAAACCCCTTATGCAAGAGTTAACCATCATCATCACTCTTTCATCCCTTACACTGGTAGACTCTGGAACAGCCTTCCTTCGTCTGCATTTTTCTGCCTATGACTTGACCTTTCAAGAAGAGTGTATCAAGACACCTCTCCACCCGAAATTGACCTCTCTTTTGGGCACTTTTCTTTGGTCTATTATGGGAGCGGTGAGTAGCGGGCTTTTTTTCTACACTTTTTTTTTTTTTTGCGCTTGAGCCGTCTCCTTTGTTGTAAAAAAAGAAAAGAGAGTAAAAATAGACTATTAATTAACTTCACTCCCACACACACACGACACACAGGTATACATTCATTAACCTACACACACACACACACACACACACACACACACACACACACACACACACACACACACACATGTACACATTCATTAACCTACACCTACACACACGTACACCACCTTACCTTACACTTCTTCCTCCACGCACAATGCTATACCCACCTTCCCCTCTCTCCGCCTTTCCATTCACACACTTACATAAGTACTCCCGTCCCTTACACTTATGCCATACGCCTTACTGCGCCTCCGTGGTACAGTAGTTAGCGCCCCTGACTACGAATTTGCGAGTCTGGGTTCGAATCCCGGCCTGGGGAGTCGGCGTGCAGCCCACCCAGCTGTTCATCCTTCCTTTCGGGATGGTCGATAAATGGGTACCTGGGGAAACCTGGGGAAGGTAAACTGTGGTGCCCCCGATGTTACACTGGCCCTGTGTCGGGTTAAGGGTTTTCTCCCACCACAGACTCAAAGGGCCAACGTGACGGAGATGAGCACCGCCGCCACGCGCAGCTACAGCGTATGCTCACAATCTTACCTTACTTTACACTCATCTCTCCACTCCTTTCCCCCGACACTAATGTATGTTCACTCCATCAACAAACACAGGTATATCTACACCCCAACACCCCCCACACAGACATCCATAACCTTCTCCCCCCACACGAACTCTTCCGCCAACTTCCCTTACCCACTCCTAAAACTCCCATTCCCCTCCTGCCACCACTACACAAAATCCCTTACTCCTATTCCTCTTTACCGTCCCTACAACTTCCCTGTCCCTTGCACCTACCTTTACTCACATCTCCCCCTATAACTCCCTCTCTCCCTCATCCTCTAACCCTTTCAAACCCCCTACACCCCTGGCACCTTATACCCACCCACCTCTCCTTCACCCCACGCCCCCACACACACAAACCTGGATGGTCGCCTTTCCGTCACCCCAAAACTCTCTACCCTTCCTCCACCTCCCCGCAACTCCTCTCCCCACCTACAAACCCTTACACATATCTTTCCCCTTCCCCCCTCCACTTCCCTCCACTCACCCACACCACCCCTTTCAACCCCAGCACCCAGGCACAAACCTGGGATGGGGGCCTTTCCGTCATCCACGTTGGCCCAGACGAGGCAGCCCACCCCGAGTAGGCACAGGCCCACGCCCAGCACATGCACCAGCTTGTAGCGCACCTTCAGGAACAGCCAGCTCAGCGCCAGCACCACCGGCACCACGAAGCAGTCCAGCAGCTGACGGGGGAAGAGCAGAGGGTGAGACGAGAGTGACGGAGGGAGTGAGGGAAATGAGGGAGTGAGGGAGATGAGGGTGAGAGGGAGGAAGAGGGTGAGTGGTAAGGTGGGAGGGAGAAGGTGAAGGGGAGGGAGAGGGTGAGAGAGAGGGAGGGAGGGAAGCGAGGGGCAAGTATATAAGAGCGACAGTTGAAGGGGTGAAATAAGAGGTGACATGGTGATGGGGGAGGTGGAGGGGGGGGGGGCTGAGGAAAGATGAAAAGGGGGGGGGGGGGGGGAAGAAAAGTAAGGAGAATAGATCATGGAATAGGCAAAGGCAGGCAGGCGTGAGGGCAAAGAGGAGGACGGGCGAAGTATGGATGTGTGAGTGAAGGAGAGAAAAAAAAGGAGGGGAGAGAAAGGGGATAGGACAGGTAAGGTTAAGGTGTAAGCTGTTAAAGGAGGAAAGGTGAGGGGTTAAGACAGGTGAGTGGAGGTGAGATGAGATTAAAAGGAGGAGAGGTAAGAGGATGGGATACAGGGCAGGAAAGTGAGGGTTTGAAGGACTTGTAAAATGTGGGTTTGTCATTGATGTTTTGCGGCCCATCCCACTCACACCTCACTCCATGTACAAAGCTGAACCGCTGTTACATACTATATTAAGAGAGAAAGGGCACGGAGGTGAGAGGTAAGTAAGGGAGGAAAGGTTAGGGGATGGGACATAAGAGAGGAAATGAGTGAGTTTTAAGAGAAAAAAGGCGAGGGTTAAGAGAGGTGAGGGGAAGGTGACAGGGAAACGAGATGAAAAGTAAGAGAATGGGACATATGAGGAGGAGGTGATAGGGAATTGTGAGAGGAATGGTAAGGGATTAAAGGAGGTGAAAGGTGGATGAGAATGAATTGAGGGAGGAAAGTTAAGGGAATAGGATAAATGAGAGGGATATGAGAGGGAATAAAGGAAGGAAAGAAAAGGAAAAGGACAAGTAAGGATGATTTTTATAGAGGACGAATTGTGAGGGAAAGGGAACGAGGGGAGAAAAGGTGAGGAAGGTGAATGGCAAGTCAGGAAGGGAGGAGGAGAGGTGACGATAGAGGGAAAGGGGAAGTAAGGTGAGGGGAGGCCGAGGGTTAGGTAGGGTTGAAGGGGCTTATGCGCAAAAGTAGGTCAACCATGCAAATTCTTCTGCATATTTTCATTTTGCGAATGTGCGTGACCCTGAGTGTGTGTGTGTGTGTGTGTGTGTGTGTGTGTGTGTGTGTGTGTGTGTGTGTGTGTGTGTGTGTGTGTGTGTGTGTGTGTGTGTGTGTGTGCGTCGTCCAGTACCCAAAGCAGTAGTAGTAGTAGTAGTAGTAGTAGTAGTAGTAGTAGTAGTAGTAGTAGTAGTAGTAGTAGTAGTAATAGTAGTAGAAGTAGTAGTAGTAGAAAATAGCATTATTCTTCCTTTCAATCATTCAGTGCGAATATGATTTCTATCGGAATATTTCTATTTTGTATTAATCCATGTCAAATAATTATCTCTCTTCTCTCTCTCTCTCTCTCTCTCTCTCTCTCTCTCTCTCTCTCTCTCTCTGAAACACACACACACACACACACACACACACACACACACACACACAGGCGTGGTGCCTCACCTGCACAGAGGTGACGGAGGTGAACTGGTAGGCGCGCAGCACCAGGTAGTTGGCCTCCACGTCCACGGCGGCCAACACGAAGTACTTGAGGCCCTTGGTGCGCACCACGCGCAGCAGGGAGCCCTCGCCGGAGCGGCAGGCCAGCCACGTGGTGTAGACGAGGCACAGCAGCACGTAGTTGATGAAGCTCACGGCTGGCGGGGGAGGGGGAGGGGGAAGATGGTTAGTGTGTGCGTTGTTGTGTCTTTCAAGTTTCAACCCAAAGGCTGCAGGATTCTCTGGAGCAGTGGCTCCCAGCCTTTTTTGTCCCATTCCCCTTTTTCCAGTCATTCTTTCTCCTGTGGACCCCTACAACGAAACAGGTTCAGCGGGCCACTCATGACAATCCCAATGGCAAAATTTGTCACCTGGACGGTGAGTTTGACACCCCTGGTGCCATTAGTTAATGTAGAGCAATTCTAGCATTCAAGGATTCAGTTTCAAGGTTTTATGAATTTTATTCCGAGCCGCAAGTTCCCTAATCCCAGTACAATAAATTAAAAAAATAACGAGAATCTATACGAATCCCTTGAAATTCTTCAAGCGTCCATGGACCCCTGGCTGGGAACCACAGCTCTAGAGGCCTTGTGTCCTCCCCTCCGTTGGGCGGTGTGTGGTGTCTATCTTGACTATGTTTTGAGTGATTGGCCATCCTTGTGTCTGTCTGACTGTCTTCATGTTTATTGTGTTTGGTGGCAGCATCTGTCTGTCTGTCTGTCTGTTTCTCTGTCTGTCTATCTGCTCAGTCTCGTGTGAGCCATGCTGTGTGGGGTCGTTCTTAATTGTGGTCACCGTGTCTATCTGTCTGTCTACCTTGATATGAAGGATGTAACAGTGCTAATTAAACTCAAATCCAGTGAGTGCTGATTGGTAACATGTCAAGTAGGCTTAAGCTGAGGAGAGAGGAAAAAGTTAACGAATAATAAATAGTCTCCATCTCTCTCTCTCTCTCTCTCTCTCTCTCTCTCTCTCTCTCTCTCTCTCTCTCTCTCTCTCTCTCTCTCTCTCCCCCCCCCAAACACACACTCACAAAGGGGCTTACTAGGACTGGCTCGGCAGAATTGAGTCTTAAATGTGTCGAAAGAGATGAGGCAAGGGAGGGGAAGGTGGGGAAAGTGAAGGGAACGGAAGGGAAGGGAGGGGAAACGAAAGGAGGGGAGGGAAAGGGAAGGGAAGAGAGGGAAATGGATGGGAAGAAAGGGGAAGCGAAGAGAAGGAAGGGGAGGCGAGGGGAAGGAAGGAGTAGGGAGGTGAAACGAAGAGAATCAAGTGGAGGCGAAAAGAAGGGACGGGAAACAAAGGAAAGGGAAGGGAGGGAAAGCAAAGGAAAGGGAAGGGAGGGAAAGCAAAGGAAAGGGAAGGGAGGGAAAGCAAAGGAAAGGGAAGGGAGGGAAAGCAAAGGAAAGGGAAGGGAGGCGAGAGGAAAGCTAAGAGAGACGAAGGGACTGTAAGGATTCACAAGGAGTCAGGAGAGGGACGGATTGCCGGACTGTTGTGGGATGGATATTCTGTTGTGAGTTCGATGATTTCTGGCCGGAAGGAATCTGGACGAGTGTGAGAAGAGAAATAAGCTGAAGGACTAGGAGGATCTACGTGACTGGCGAAGATCTGAGACTGACTGGAGAGGGACTTGAACTTGCTGGAGGGAGAGGGAGACTGACTGGAAAGGAAGAATTGAGAAAAGGTGTATGGATGGATGGAGAGTAAGGGTACTTGGGGAATGGACTGAGGCTGGTTGGAGAGAGAGAAGGAGACTTATTGGAAAGGAAGAAGGGTTTAGGAAGCCTGTGATTGAATGGAGAATATGGCTACTTGGGAATGGATAGAAGCTGAAGAGAGAGAGAGAGAGAGAGCGGGAGTAGAAGTAACACTGAGGAAGAGGTATGATTTGATGTAGAATAAAGGACTTGGAGAGAGACTGAGAGAGAGAATGAGAAAAGAAAGAGAGGAGAGAGAGAAAGGAAATGGTGACTGAGAGAGAGAGAGGAGAGAGAGAGAGAGAGAGAGAGAGAGAGAGAGAGAGAGAGAGAGAGAGAGAGAGAGAGAGAGAGAGAGAGAGAGAGAGAAAAAACGAAACGGGTACTTTTAACTTTCCTTCCTTAACTGAACTACCAGAAATAACAACAACAATAAATAACAAAAATAATTAACACGCGGTCACACTATTAAATCCTCGTGACTAATATGTGACCTTCCGCCCCCTTTCTTCCCCCTCCCCTCCCTCTCCCCTCTTCCTTTTCCCCTTCCCCCCTTACTGGTGCTCCCCCCCTCCTCCCCTCCCACTTTCCCTCTCGCTCCCTGATCATTTTGTTTGATTGTCAAGTTCTCGTGGTTGCGTGGTAGTGGTGGTGGTGGTAGTGGTGATGGTGGTGTTGGTTGGAGTTCTTGTTGTTGTTTGTGGTGGTGGTTGAGGTTATGGAGGTGATGGTGGTAGACGTGATGATGGTAGAGGTGATGGTGGTAGAGGTGATGGTGGTAGACGTGATGGTGGTTGAGGTGATGGTGGTAGACGTGATGGTGGTAGAGATGATGGTGGTAAAGGTGATGGTAGTAGAAGTGATGGCGGTAGAGATGGTGGTTGATTGGCTGATGGTTGATACTGGTGGTCGAGGTGGTGGGTGTCGTAGAAATGTGGAGGTGGTAGAAAAAAACCAGCTCTTTCTGATTCACTTCATCATTTCACTTCCTCTTCGCCCAGTCTCACTTCTCCCTTGTAACCTCATTTCATTTCACTGAATTTCTTGTTTTATTCATTTCGTGGGATCATTTCTATAGGATTCGACTACGCTACCCCTACGAGAAGGAGGAGGAGGAGATAAAGGAGGATGAGGAAGAGGAGGAAGAGGAAGAGGAAGAGGAGGAGGAGGGGTAAAGATGTATTTTATGTGAAGCTACGGGTGGGTGGAATTGTAATGACGGTAGCGGTGGTGATAGTGGTGGTGATGGTGATGGTGGTGATAGTGGTGGTGCTGGTGGTGGTGAGAGTGGTGGTGTTGGTGGTGATAGTGGTGATGATGATGGTGGTGGAGAAACAAGAAATGCAAATCCAGACTTCCAAAAAAAAAAAAATCAGAGAGAGAACAAGAATGGGACGGAGTGCTTTTGGTAGGTTTAGTTATGTCATAAATACCAACCCGCCACTCCCCGTGAAGCGAAAGGCGCACAATCAATGTATCCTGCCAGTCCTAACATGCACCTCAGAAACCTTGCTCCTCGTGAAGTATTTAGAGAAAGCCAATAAGCGAAAAAAATGAAACAGAGAGAAAAAAAGTCTGGGTATAACATGGAGAGACAGGGAGGCGAGCATCATGGATTAGAGAGTAGATAAAAAGACTGAAGATATTTTAATGACTACCTAGAATAAGAAATTTACTGGAGCAGGTTATATCACGCGTAGAACTGATTTCAGATGGACAGCCAAAGTAGGCAAGTGGTAACTCATAAATTGTAGAAGCCAAGGCAGACATAGAACCTGGAGAAGTTAGACATTCACCGGAACAGGGTGGAATACACTAACACCGGACAGGGGCAGAGGGGAACATGGGGTGAGGTCTTTGTATTGCTCTGGCCGAGTATTAAGTGAAGAAAATTAAGATGTTTTTGTGGTCCTTTTTCATAACAAACAATACGGGTTCTGATTACGACTAGTTTCAAAGGTTCTTACGGGTTTTATTAGTCCGGTCATGGTGCAGAGGCCTTGTAAGACGAAGTAGGCCTAGTAAACCACATCAATATTTACGGGGGCCTTGTCAAAGAGGTGTATTAAAGGGAGAACTGAAGCGTTTGAGAATAAGAGTTTTTCAAAAGTGTGTGTGTGTGTGTGTGTGTTGGTGAATCACAAGTTCGTTAGGCTGGACGAGACGAGGTGTTGTAATGTGTGTGTGTGTGAGAGAGAGAGAGAGAGAGAGAGAGAGAGAGAGAGAGAGAGAGAGAGAGAGAGAGAGAGAGAGAGAGAGAGAGGTTTCCGTGAGAGAGAGAGAGAGAGAGAGAGAGAGAGAGAGAGAGAGAGAGAGAGAGAGAGATAGAGAGAGAGAGAGAGAGAGATATAGAGAGAGAGAGAGAGAGAGAGATATATAGAGAGAGAGAGAGAGAGAGAGAGAGAGATAGAGAGAGGAGAGAGAGAGGAGAGAGAGAGAGAGAGAGAGAGAGAGAGAGAGGCTTGAGTTAGGAAGGAGCCAAAAAGAGGAGGAGGAGGAGGTGGAGAAGGGGAGGAGGAGGAGAAGGGGAGGAGGAGGATGTCAATAACCCGCATCAAAACACTCAACACACTCAGTAAGTTTTTCCTAGTAAACAAACACACCAACACACACACACACACACACACACACACACACACACACACACACACACACACACATACGAACACTTTTTTCCGTTTTTAATTTCATCTCTTTTTATTTATGTGCTTGTTTTGTCTGTCTGTCTGTCTGTCTGTTTATCTGTCTGTTTGTCTGTCTGTCTGTCTGTGTGTGTGTCTGTCCATATGTTTCCTTATTTCTCTCATCTTTCTCTGCTTTTTCTTCTTCTTCTTCTTCTTCTTCTTCTTCTTCTTCTTATTATTATTATTATTATTATTATTATTATTATTATTATTATTATTATTATTATTATTATTATTATTATTATTATTATTATTCCGTCTTTCGTTATTCCTTTCTTTATTGAGTCTTCCCTTTCATTGCTTTCCCATTTTCTATTCATGCTTTTTATTCCCCGTTTTTTATCACAGTCTCCCATTCAATAATACTTCAATATTTTCTTCCTTTTTTCTTCATCTTTCCTCCTTTTCCTTCTATCCTTCCGTCCTACCTTTTTTTATTTCCTTTTGATATATTTTTCCCATTCCCTTTTCTCCTTTCGTTCTCATCTTTTTCTCTTTTCTTCCTTCGCTTTTGGTATAACTATTTAAATATTCCTTTTCCGTCTTTCTTTTAACTTTTTTTCTCTTCCTTTCCTTTTGATATAACATTTTCTTTCCTTTTCCTCTTTTCTTCTTCTTCCTCCTGCTCAGCTTCTCCTCCTTCTCCTCCTCTTTTTTTTCTCTCTTTCTCGTCTTTCTATTCCTCCTTATCCTCCTACTTCTTACCTCTAATTCCTTTTCTCCTATCCGCGCTACCTCCTCCTCCTCCTCCTCCTCCTCCTCCTTTTCACATTTTCTTCCTTTCTTTTTCATGCATCGTTTCTAATATTCCTTTCCTTCTTATCTTTCCTTCTCTCTTCTTCTTGTTCGCTTTTCCTTCCTCTTCCTTTCCTAACCCTACCTTAGTTTCCTTTCCTCTATTTATTCCTTCCTATTCCATCCCATTCTTGTTCTTTTAATTCCTTTCCTAATCCTTTTCATTTTCTTCTATTTCCTTTTCCGTTCCCATCCTTTCCTTTTCTTCTTGTGTCCAAACCTTTCCCTCTGTGTTGCTATGATTTCTTTCCCTTCCTCCTTCCTTCGCTCTTTCCTCTATCTCTCCTTCCCTTCCTGCCCTGTCAAGCTCGTCCTTCCCAGCACAATTTTTCTTGCCTCAGATTTCCTTCTTATTTCTCTTCCTCCCTCCCTCTCCTCCTTTCTTTCCTTCTTTCCTTCCCTCATCTCTTTCATTCTTTCTGTCCTTCCTTCCTTGCTTCCTACTCTCCATTCTTCCTTCTTTTTTCTTTCTTTCCGTCCTACTTTTCCCGTTTCCTTCCTTCCTCCCTTTTTTCCTTCTTTTCTACTTTTCTCATCTTCTTCCTTCATTCCTTCTGTTCTTCTACCTTCCCTTCCTCCTTTCCTTCCTTCCTCCCTTTCTATTTTCCGTTCCTCATTCTCTCTTCCCGTTATTCCTCTTCCACTTCCTTCCTTCCTTCAATTCCTAACTCCTTCTCACCCTCACATTTTCTACCTCTGTTTTCCTTCTTTCTTCCCTTCCTTCCTTCCTCCCTTCCGTATCCCTCCTTCCCCCTTTCCTCCCTGTCAAACCTCCCCCGCGGCCATATTCTTCTTACTTCCGCTTTTGTTTCTGTTTCATTCTCTCCCTTCATCAATTCCTTTCTTTCTCTCCTCCCTCCCTTCCTCCTCTCCTTCCTCCCTCCCTTTCTCCCCTGTCAAAACTTTGCATGTTCCATTCTCCCCTGCCACGGCCTCCATCATCACTCTTTCCTTCCTCCTCCTCCTCCTCTTCCTCCTCCGTGTCCTTCTTCTCATCTTCTCCCATTTCCTCTTCGTCCTTCATCCTC
>NC_066559.1:2982255-3004755 GCF_024679095.1 Eriocheir sinensis | reverse complement strand
TTCTCCACCCTCACCTTCACCATGCCCTGCCCCTCACCTGCCGGCAGCTTGAGGTGGTAGGAGTTGGTTAGCAGGTGGCAGCAGGCGCCGGTCACACATAGCAGCAGCGACGCCACCTGGCCCAGCAGCAGCGCCCGCCAGATGGACCTGCGAGGGGGGAGATCAGTAGGTAAGCAGTGTGATGGGAATAGATTCAAGTAGGCGTGTGTGTGGGTAGTGAGGAGGAGGAAAGGGCAAAGGGACGAGGGGGAAATGTAATTGGAGGAAGAGGGGAAGAAGGAGGGGAGGGATAACAGAAGGAAGGAAGGGGGAGGAAAGAAGGGGAAGGAAAGAAGGGGATGGAGGTTGTGGCAAGGGAGAATGGGACATGGATAGTTTTGACAGGGGAATAAGAAAGGAAGGAAGGAGAGAGGGGGAGAGGAATGAAGGAAGAAGGAAGGAAAGAAGGAAGGGAAGGAAGGAGGAAGGGAATAGACTCAAGTAAACGTGTGTGTGGGGGGAGGAAAGGGCAAAGGGACAAAGGAGAAGAGGAGAAGGAGAAAAAGAAGGGGAGGAGTGACAGAAGAAAGAGGAGGAAGGAGGAGGAGGAGGAAGGTTATGGCCGGGGAGAACGGGGCATGGATAGTTTTGACACGGGAGGAAGAAAGGAAGGAAGGAAGGAGAGAGGGGGAGAGAAATGAAAGAAGGAAGGCTGGAAGAAGGAAGGAAAGGAAGGGAAGGGAAGGAGAAAGGGAATAAACTTAAGTAGATGTGTGTGTGGATGGTGAAAGGGGGGAGGAGATGGCAAAAGGACGAAGGAGGAAGTATAATTGGAGGAAGAGGAGAATAAAGAGGAGGGGAAGAGTGACAGAAGGGAGGAGGAGGAGGAGGAAGGAGGAGGATGGAGGTTGTGGCAGGGGAGAATGGAGCATGCAAAGTTTTGACAGGGGAGGAAGGAAGGGACAGAGGGAGGTTGGAGGCAGGAAGGAAGGAAGGAGAGAGGGAGATAAGAAGGAGAGAAGGGAGACAGGAAGGAAGGAAAGAAACAAGGACGAAGGAAAGAAAGAAAGAATGCTTAAATGAGTGAATGAAGTGAGAAATGAAGAAAGGAAAGGAAAGAAAAATGAAGGAAGGAAAATAGGAAGGAAGGAAGAAAGAAAAGAAGCCAGGAACCGGATACCAGCATTATACCAGGAATTATAAAGAAAGAGTAATAGCGAATGAGCTCTAATAAGCAGGTAGAGGTTAGTAGAGCAGTTAAAGAAGCAGGAGGATATCAGTAGGCCAGTAGATCAGAAAGGAGGAGGAGGAGGAGGAAGCGGACGTCAGGTTAGCCAGTAAGCAGGTCAACATCACAAGACATCAGTAATATCAGGTCAAGCAGTCAGCACGAGAGGGTCAGTCAGTCAGTCAGTAAGTCAGCCGGAGAAAAAAAAGAGGTCATCGGGTCAGCAGAGGTCAAGGGTCAAATTAACAAATACTGGAGAGGAAACATGTCGGAGGAACAACGGCGGCAGGGAGGAAAAGGAGAGAAAAATGGAGGGAGAAATATGGCGTGTTCAGCGGTAGTGAGGCGGAGAAGAGAAAAAATGTGGAGAGAAAAGGATGGAAAAAGAGAGAGAGAGAGAGAGAGAGAGAGAGAGAGAGAGAGAGAGAGAGAGAGAGAGAGAGAGAGAGAGAGAGAGAGAGAGAGAGAGAGATAGAGAGAGAGAGAGAGAGAGAGAGAGAGAGAGAGAGAGAGAGAGAGAGAGAGAGAGAGAGAGAGAGAGAGAGAGAGAGAGAGAGAGAGAGAGAGAGAGAGAGAGAGAGAGAGAGAGAGAGAGAGAGAGAGAGAGAGAGAGAGAGAGAAAAGGGGCGGGAATAAAGGGGAGAAAAAAGACATGTTAAAGTTCAGCGTTCATGTGGGGAGGAGGAGGAGGAGGAGGAGGAGGAGGAGGAGAAGAGGGAGGAGGAAGAAGGAGAAATGATAATGGATAAGTGAGAAAGATACGAAGGGAGAAAAAGGAGGAAGGAAGAACAGAAGAGAGAGAGAGGAAAAGGGGAGAGGAAAACAAAAGGAGGTAAGGGAATTAGGTAACAGGAAAGGTAGGAGGAGGAGGAGGAGGAGAAGGAGAAAGAGAAGAAGAGGGAGGAGGAGGAGGAGGAAGAAGAAAAGGAGGAGGAGCCAAAAAGAAAAGAAAGGAAATGAGAGAAGGGAAGCAGAGGAGGGAAGCAAAGGAGGGAGGAATAAGGATGGAGATGAACAGAAGGGAAGAATTGAAAAGAGAGAGAAGGGAAAATAGAAGATAAAGTATTGAGATAAAATAAAAGTTAAACACGAGGATAAAAGGAGACTACAAGAAAATGCGATAGTCTCCAAACTCCCATTCACTTATTATGATAGAGAAGGGAAATGACGATACCGATTAAAAGAAAGGAAAAAGAAAGAATGACAGAGGTAAGGAAAAGGAAAAAAGGGAGATATAGGTAAATTTGGAAACATGCTGAAGTTGCGCGTGGCCTCGATGCTCATATCCGTAACATTGGCCCTTGAGTTTGTGTCGAGAAATATCCCTTTACCCCGCGACACTGAGCCAGGGCGACATCCAGGTTACCACAGTTTGCCTTCCACAGATTTCCCCAGGTGCCCACTTATCGACCAGCCCGAAAGGGAGGATAAACAGCTGGGTGGGGTGTTTATCGATTGTTCAGGCCGGGATTCGAACCCAGACCAACGCATTCATAGCTATACACGCTAGCCATTGCACCACGAAGACAGTAGGAAGGCAGAAAAGGATGGAGGAAGAAAGGGAACAGAAAAGAAGGACAGGGGAAAAATTGGAGAAATGGAGGAGTAAGGAGTGAGTGAGGGAAGAAGAATGATGAATGAAAAAAAAATGAAACAAGGACTAGAGGAAAAACAAGGAAGAGGATGCGGCAGAAATGAATAAAAAAAGAACACGTGTAGAAATTCGGCACAAGGGAAAAATGAAACAAGAAAAAACACTAAAGAAAAATATTGAAAGGACGTAACAAAAAAAAAAAGAAATAAAAACAGACAGGCAGAGGAAGACAAAAATAGACAAAATATAATGAAGGAGAAATGATGGTGCGTGAAAAGGAGAAGGGAAATTGAGGATGAGAGGGATGGAGGAAGAAGAGGAGGAGGAGGAGGAGAGAGAGAGAGAGAGAGAGAGGAGGAGGAGGAGAGAGAGAGAGAGAGAGAGAGAGAGAGAGAGAGAGAGAGAGAGAGAGAGAGAGAGAGAGAGAGAGAGAGAGAGAGAGAGAGAGAGAGAGAGAGAGAGAGAGAGAGAGAGAGAGAGAGAGAGAGAGAGAGAGAGAGAGAGAGAGAGAGAGAGAGAGAGAGAGAGAGAGAGAGAGAGAGAGAGAGAGAGAGAGAGAGAGAGAGAGAGAGAGAGAGAGAGAGAGAGAGAGAGAGAGAGAGAGAGAGAGAGAGAGAGAGAGAGAGAGAGAGAGAGAGAGAGAGAGAGAGAGAGAGAGAGAGAGAGAGAGAGAGAGAGAGAGAGAGAGAGAGAGAGAGAGAGAGAGAGAGAGAGAGAGAGAGAGAGAGAGAGAGAGAGAGAGAGAGAGAGAGAGAGAGAGAGAGAGAGAGAGAGAGAGAGAGAGAGAGAGAGAGAGAGAGAGAGAGAGAGAGAGAGAGAGAGAGAGAGAGAGAGAGAGAGAGAGAGAGAGAGAGAGAGAGAGAGAGAGAGAGAGAGAGAGAGAGAGAGAGAGAGAGAGAGAGAGAGAGAGAGAGAGAGAGAGAGAGAGAGAGAGAGAGAGAGAGAGAGAGAGAGAGAGAGAGAGAGAGAGTGAGAGAGAGCGAGAGAGAGAGGAGAGAGAGAGAGAGAGAGAGAGAGAGAGAGAGAGAGAGAGAGAGAGAGAGAGAGAGAGAGAGAGAGAGAGAGAGAGAGAGAGAGAGAGAGAGAGAGAGAGAGAGAGAGAGAGAGAGAGAGAGAGAGAGAGAGAGAGAGAGAGAGAGAGAGAGAGAGAGAGAGAGAGAGAGAGAGAGAGAGAGAGAGAGAGAGAGAGAGAGAGAGAGAGAGAGAGAGAGAGAGAGAGAGAGAGAGAGAGAGAGAGAGAGAGAGCGAGCGCACCACGGTTCACATGCCTCATCGTTGATTAGCTGGAATATTATTTTTTTATTAATATTAAAGCGGAAAAAAAACACGCAACAAAAACAAACACACACACACACACACACACACACACACACACACACACACACACACACACACACACACACACACACACACACATAAAAAAAGATTACAACATATATTAATTTTAATGAAACGTCCGACATTCTGACATGAAAATAAAATGGAAGGAAAAACAAGAAATAAAATGTGACGGGAAAATTATACGCAATGAATTTTCCCTTACTCGAACATTGTACATTTATTCTATTTTTTTTTCTTTCAGTTTGTTAACATACATGAAGGAAAAGGTTATCAATTATTCGTTTTTATTGTCGTTATTATTTGTGGAGGTAGTGGTAGTAGTAGTAGTAGTAGTAGTAGTAGTAGTGGTAGGAGCAGTGATGGTAGTGATAATTGTAATATTTCTTCTTCCTCTCTTCCAATCATTATTTCCAATAGTTTGACAGATACTTAACAAAAAAACAAACAAACTCTGAAACACCCTCTGATGATGGCTATTGTGAATGCGACAAGACAAAGAGAACACGGAAAACCGCTGTGTAGTTTGAAAAGTTAAAGAAAAAATAAAACAAAGGAGAAAGAAACAAAAACAAAGCTGAGAAATAAAAATAAAAACAATCTTCGTCCCAATGATTAATGATTGTTATGATGAGAGAGAGAGAGAGAGAGAGAGAGAGAGAGAGAGAGAGAGAGAGAGAGAGAGAGAGAGAGAGAGAGAGAGAGAGAGAGAGAGAGAGAGAGATACGAGACACGAGGACGAGAAAGCATTACGAGAGGGACTTTCAGGTGCCGATACAACGTTAGATACGAGGACACACACACACACACACACACACACACACACACACACACACACACACACACACACACACACACACACAAGTTTTATCACGTCCACAAAAGACCTGAGAGCGGGGAGGGGGGGGGTGGCGGGGAGAAGAAGCGACGGAAGGAGTGGGGGAGGGAAGATGGGAGGAGAAGGGGAGAGGGAAGAAGAGGGAGGAGGGCAGAAGGGAGAGGGAGGAAGAACCAAAAACATACAATTTCTGGTCGCTTCACTCTCTCGTACTTTTTTTTTTACTTAATATATCGAAGGAAGAAAGGAACGAAGGAAGGAAGGAAAGAAGAAGCGAAGGAAAGAAGGTAGAAAATGGAAGCAGTAATAAAAAAGGTAGAGAGAAAAAAGAATGAAAAAGAGAAATAAGAAAAGATTGAAAGATAGAAAAAAAGAGAGAAGACAAAGAATGGAAAAAAAAGAAAAATAAAGACAATAGGAAGGACAGAAGTAGGTTGAGGAAAATAAGTCAGGAAGAAAAAAGGCAAAAATAAGGATGATTGGAATGACATAAGTAGATGAAAATAAGTATGAAAAGAATAGAAAAATAAAGGAAAAAAGCCGACTGGAAGGAGATAAATAGATCGAACGAAGGAAGGGAGAAAGAAACCAGAAATAAATAAAGAAAAAAAAAGGACAATTGAACGAACAGAAGAAAAACAGAAAAAAATTATACACCCAAATCAATTACTCTTCTTACCATCCATCTCCTTATATTACTTTTCCCCTTTAATCAATTTTCTTTTATACTTAACACCCTTCTCTTCTACCCTATACCTTACCACCCCTTTCCCCTCCTCCTCCCCCTTCCCCTCTCCCCTTTGCGCGTGTGTCAATTCAATCAGTTCCTTTTTTTTTCCAACCCTTTGTTTTCCCTCTGAATGAAGACACCGCTGTGGGTACGGATGAAGGGAGGGTTGTTTTTCGTTTTTTTTTTTTTTTTAAACGTCGCCAGTGAGGGAAGTGAAAGGGGGAGAATGGGGTGACTGAGTACTGCAGATCGGGGAGGGAGGGAAGGGAGGGGAAGGGTCGAAGGTGATTGGTACAGGGGATGGAAGGGAAATGGTAGGGTAGGGTGAGGAAATGAAGGAAGGAAGGGAGGAAGGGAGGAAGGAAGGAAGGAGAGGGTAAATGAAGGAAGGAAGGAAGGAAGGAAGGAAGTAGGGAAGGCAGAAACGTATAGGTAGGAAGAAAATAAGAAAGAAGAGCTGAAAGAAAAATTAGAAGAAAGAATGAAATAACTCAGAAGGGAAGGAATGAAGGAAGAAAAGAAGGAAACAGTACAAGAGCTTGGGAAGGAAATAAAAGAAAAACAGGGAAAAAAACTACGAAAGAAAACATGAAACGAACGAATGAAGGAAAAGAGAAGGAATGCAAGGATGAGGAAAAGTAAATTACGAAAGGATTAAAAGACAGAAAGAAGGAGAGAAAGAAAGGAAGAGAAAATGAGAGAATGAAGGAAGAAAGAACAAGACGGGTTAAACGCAAGAACAACGAATAAGGAATAAGGAAAAAAGAAATAAAGAAGAAGAGGAGAAAAAGCGTAGTGTGAGGAGGGGAAAGGAGAGGACAAGAAAGACAAGATTCATAAACGCAACGAAAAGGGAAGAAGGGAAAATGAAGAAGGGAAGAGAAAGAGAGGAAGAAGGGAGGAAGGAGGGAAGGGAAGGAAAGGGACAAAACAAACAAGATTCATAAACGGAACGGAAAAGGAGGGAAAATAAAGAAAGGAAGGGAAAGAGGGGGAGAAGCAAGGGAAGGAAGGAAGGAGGGAAGGAAGGAAGATCAGATTGAAGGAAAACACGATGAATCAGATCAGTGAAGCGTGGCCGAACACTGTGAGGGAAGGGGCGAGGGGAAACGGGGTGAGGGGAGAGGAAACAGGGCGAGGGGAAAAAACAGAGGCGTGAGATTACTCGTGTGAAAGAGGAAACAGGGCAGGAAGATAATGGAGAAGAGGAACAAGGGAGGATGAAGGGAAACAGAGAAAGGGGAAGGAAAACAGGGTGAGGGGAGAGGAAACAGGACGAGGGGAAAAACAGAGGCGTGGGGTAACTCATGTGAAAGAGGAAACAGGGCAGGAAGATAATGGAGAAGAGGAACAGGGATGGATGATGGAAAAACAGGGATAGGAAAGATAAAAAAAAAAGAAAGAAGACTGAAGAAGGACTGGAGAAGAAGAGCAAAGAAGTATAAGGAGGAGCAGGAGAGGAGAATAAAATTATAGAAAAAAGAAGTGTAGAAGGAAACTAGGATAAAATATAAGGGAGTAGAGGAATTTAAAGGGGAAGCAGGGTGGGAAATAATGGGAACGAGGGACAAGGTTAAAGGGAAACCATAATAATTTGGGGGCTCGATGGGAAGGTACGAGAAACGGAACGACGAGGGTAAAACAATGAAAACAAAGGAGAGAAGGAAGAAAAGGGAAAGAGCAAATGGAAGAGGAGAAGGAATATAGGAAGAAAAGAGGAAAAGGAGGAGTTAAGGGAGAAACAAAGGAAAGGAAAATGGAAAACAAGCGATAAAGTAAGACGAAGGGGAGGTGAAAGTGGAAAAAATGAAGGAAGAAGAGAAGGAAGGGAAATAGAAAGGAGAAAAGATGAAGGAAGAAGGAAAATGAAGGAGAGAAAGGAAGAGGAAAGTGAAGGAAACGAGCCAAGGGGAAAAAGGGAGGGAAAGGAAGACAGAGGGGAAAGAGGAAGGAAGGGGAAGAGGGAAGAGAAGGGGAAGGGAAGAAAAAGCAAGAACAGAAGTGAAGGGGAAGGAGGTAAGGAAGAGAACGATATAAAAAGGAGAGTAAACAGAGGAAGATAAAGAAGAGGAGAGGTATAGAGAAGAGTAAACAAACAAGGAGGGAGGGAGGGGGAGGGGGGGCAGACAGATGTTGCAGGTGAAGGGGTAGGAATGGGGAGGGGAAATGGGAGGAGGCAGAAGGAGAGGAAGAAGAGAAGGAAGAGGAGGAGGAGGAGCAACAGTAGGAGGAGGAGGAGGAAGCAGTAAGGAAAGGAAGAGAGACAGAGAGGAAGTAATATCAAAGGAGGAGGCGGAGGAGGAGGAGGAGGAGGAGGAGAGAGAAGCGGCAAGAGGAGGAGGAGGAGGAAGAAGCAGGAGGAAAGGGAAGCGAGAAAACAATGTCAGATCTAAGGGAGAGGAAGGAGTAAAGGAAGGAAGGGAGGAGGGACGAGGAGGAAGCGGGCAAGCAGTGTGACGGGAAGGGAAGGGAGGAGGGACGGGGGAGGGGAATAGACGGGGAAGGAGACGGGAGGGAGGGCAGCGGAAAGGGAAGGGACGGGAAGGGGTACGAAAGGAAGGAAGGAAGGGAAGGGAAAGGGACAGATGAGGACAGGGATGGGACGGGACACGAAGGGAAGAAAATACGGGAAGGAGAAGGGGTAAGGACAGGAGAGGACAGGAGGACTAGAGAGAGGGAAGAAAAGGGACAGAGAGAGACAGAAGGACTAGAGAAAGGATGGAATAGGAACGAGATGAGAAAAAAGGGAGACAGGGAAAGACAAGAGGAAGAAGAGTGAGATAGAGACAACAAAAAAGGGATAAAAAGGGATTGAAGAGATAAAGTAGAAAAGGGACGAAATGAGACGAGAAAAAGGAGACAGAGAGAGACAGGAGAACTGGAAAGGGTGGAAAACGGAGAGAGACAAAAGAAATGATACACGAGAATTAGACAGAAGGTTGATAAACAGGGAACAAAATGAGACAGAAAAGAAGAAAGGAAGAGACAGGAGGATCAGGGAAGATGGAAAAGGGACTAAGACAAAAAAATAGGGGCTTGTGTAGGGGGAAGAGGGGAGAGGGACGGGGGGGGGGGGGGCTGGGACAAAAGGGGAAAGGCAGGACAAGGAGGAGGAAAAGGAAACGGAAGCGAGGAAACAATAGCGCCTCGGACCTTGTGTGTTGAATTGCTGAGAGTAAGATTTCGCCGGGGGATTCGAACCCCCGGCCCCCTGCCTCCCCCTGCTTCCCTCCCACATCCACCACAACGGCTGCTTTCGTTCCTCCACCCTTCCACCACTCCATGACCACCGCTTTAATCCCACTACTACCACTGAAGCCTAACCCTCAGCTCCAATTCTCTTCAGCTAATCTTCCACCGCTGTACCTCAATCAACATCACCGCTCCACATCCACTTCTGTTCCACCACTATCAGCACTTCTATTCGTCCACCAGCCACTCCATCACCACGTTACAAATGCACAATCCACACCACTACCACCTCAGTACCACTACACCTACTACCAACATCACCTCCACCCCCACCACTAATAACATCACTGATACTCCACAGCCCACATCACCACCACTACTACTATTTCCATAACCATTACCACCTCCACTACCATTGCTGCCACTCCATAACCACTTCTACTTCCACCACCTCCACTAACATTACCCCTTCACCACCGCCACCACCACTAACAACAACAAACACTACCATCGCTCTTTACTGACCGCCAGCATACACTCACTCACCACAACCCCCTTCATCCCCCCTCCCCTTGCAACCTCCCTCTCTCCCTCTCTCCCTCTCCCTCTCTCCCATTGCAACCTACCACCTTTCTCTCTCCATCCCTGCTCCCTCTCTTCTTCATACTTCCTCCCCTTCTAACCCCACCAAGTCTCTCTCCCCTCTCTCCTCGCCCCTACCTTCCCTCCTCCCCCCCATTACCCAGCCGAGCACAATGGGAAAGAAAGGCCATTTCGGGGGTCTATTTCAACGATTATGCGCCCCGCTGCCCGCCGCGCCTCCCCCCAATCAGCGAAACAGCCGCAGATTGGACCATTTTGATTCGCTGAGCAACACACGGCCTCCCTGTTTACCTTTCCGCCCCACCTCTTCAACGGCCTTCCCCTCTCCCCATTCCCTTCTCTGCCCTTCCCCGTACTCTCCTGCACCCACTTTTCCGCCCCACCTCTTCAACGGCCTTCCCCTCCCCACCTCTCCCCTCTCCCCTCGCCCGTACTCTCCTACACCCCAGGAGGGTTGTAGTGGGTGATTGGTTGGGGTGGAAGGGAGGGTTGGTATAGTGAGGGTGGTTGTGGTGGTGGTTAGGGTGAAGGAGGGGGTTGTTGGAGAGGGGTTAAGTGGGGGTGGTTGTGGGTGGAGAGGGCTTGGTTGAGAAGGAAGGATGGGGTGGTAGGATAGGAAAGATGTATATATAGAGAGAGACAAAGAGAAAGAGATGTGGAGGTGGATGGGTGAGTGGGTGGGTGTTGAGGATTGCAAGGGGATCGGTAGTGCTGGCTGTGGTGGTAGTGGGGAGGGTGGTGGTAGTGGTGGGGGTGGTGGGGTGCAGGACAGGTCGGGATTGTGTGTGGCGACGTGATGGGAAAGGTGAGGCGGGCCAGATCAAGGGGTTCGGGCAGGTGAGTGAAATAGGTATGCAGGTGGGCGTCGCGAGGGATAACAACAGTAACAGCAGCAACAACAGACGCGGAAAGAACAATAACAAGGGAAAGAACAACAGTGGCAATAACAACAACAACGATAACTGCTACTACTACTACTACTACTACTACTACTACTACTACTATTACTACTTTCTTCCTCCCTTCTCTCACACCCGCATTTCCTTCTTTCCTTTCCCCTCTTTTTCCTCCTACTCACTTCCCCTTTCCTTCAGTGCTCCTCCCTTCTCCTCTTCCTTTTCTCTCGCTTTTTTACCTTTTCACTTTTGTTTTTCATGTCCCTACCTTTCCTCTTCTTCCAGTTACCTTCCCGCTTTCTCTTCTCCTTATTTCCTCCCCTCTCTCATTCTTCCCTCCCTTTCTCAACTCCTCTTTCTCTTTTACCATTTGCATCTCATCTCCTCCCTCCCCACCCCTCTCTCACCCACCCCTCTCCTCCCCACTCCTGTTTTAAATCGGCCACAACTGAAATTAACTAAGGAATTTAATACATTCTAATGAGGCTCAGTGTTCACGCCAGCCCAGCCAACCCTTGCCGTGGCCTACCCTTCCCCTGCCCTTCCTTGAACTGCCCTGAATCTACCTCTCCCCCCTACCCTTCCCCCTTCCCCTGTGCCCTTGTCTAGCCCTTGGTCTGGCCTTACTGCATTGCTGAGTAGGTGCCGATGAGCGCATGAATTTTTTCTTTATGCAAATTTACCTGTGTGCTCGTTTTCAGAAACACTACTCAGGTAAGGTCAGGTCTCTCTCTCTCTCTCTCTCTCTCTCTCTCTCTCTCTCTCTCTAGATTAGGAAGAGGGTGTGAGAGAGAAGGATCAAAGGAAGAAAGAAAGGTTAAAGAGAAGGATTGAGACGAAAAAGGAGGGATTTAAAGTGAGAGAGAGAGAGAGAGAGAGAGAGAGAGAGAGAGAGAGAGAGAGAGAGAGAGAGAGAGAGAGAGAGAGAGAGAGAGAGAGAGAGAGAGAGAGAGAGAGAGAGAGAGAGAGAGAGAGAGAGAGAGAGAGAGAGAGAGAGAGAGAGAGAGAGAGAGAGAGAGAGAGAGAGAGAGAGAGAGAGAGAAAAAAACACAAGGGAAAGAAATGAGTCTGGTGAAATCGTAAAAGGATGGACCGAAATTAGAAGTCGAGAGAGAAAAGAAAAAAAAAGAAAAAGCAAAGAAAAAGAAAGAAAAGAATTATTGCCTCTGTGTTGCTCTCTCTCTCTCTCTCTCTCTCTCTCTCTCTCTCTCTCTCGCGGGACTGACTTGGAGAAGAGAGAAAAGAATGAGTGAGGCCACCTATTGGAGAGAGAGAGAGAGAGAGAGAGAGAGAGAGAGAGAGAGAGAGAGAGAGAGAGAGAGAGAGAGAGAGAGAGAGAGAGAGAGAGAGAGAGAGAGAGAGAGAGAGAGAGAGAGAGAGGAAGGGAGAAGGAGACTGGGAGATGGTTGGTTGGCTGGCTGTTGGGAAGAGGGGAGGAAGGGAGAGGGAAGAAGGAAGGGAGGGGAGAGATGGAGGGATAGGAGGGAGACATTACCCTCCATCAGGCTGGTGTCGGAGGTATACCACAGTGGAGGAAATGAGGCGTGAGTGGAGGGGTTGATGGAGGGAGGGAGGGAGGGAGGGAGCAAGGGAGAGATTGGAAAGGAGAAAAATGTTGAGGGAGTGAAATAAAGTGGAATGGAGAATAATAAGAACATAAGATCAAACATAAATGCGTATATCGCCCGCCATATTGTTAAGTTTTCTGTGGGAGGGAGGGAGGGAGGGAAGGAGAGATTGAGAAAGAGAAAAATGTTGAAAGAGTGAAGTAAAGTGGAAGGGAGAATAATAATAACATAATAACATTCATAAATACGTATATCGCCCGCCATATTGTTAAGTTTTCAAAGGGATTTTATCTGAAATGGACCGAGCCACCAGCACTACCACCACCATCACCACCACCACCACCACCACCACCACTACCACCACCATTATCACCACCACCACCACCACCACCACTTCATACCACCGAACCCTTCACCACCACCACCACCACCACCCCAACTACGGCGCCTCCCCCTCCCCCTCTCTCCCCACCCGTTAACCCCACCCCTGCCATCAACTTTTCCAACCCCCTCGACACACTAACCCCCTTCCTCTCCCCCTCCACTGCTCCTCACCACAACGCATCAACACCCCCCCCCCTTCCCCCCCCCCACACACACATGAGCGTTCCCTGGAAACACAAGAATAAATGAATGCACTAGAAATAATAATAAAAAAACTAAGTTAGTCATAATGAAGGCGTCGCGATAACGTAGCAGTAGTAAAGAGACGCTGAGGATACATCTCTTCATGGTGACGTATTTCCGAGCGTTTTTTTAATTTTTATTAGTTTCTATAAGTTTTGCTCGGTGAGTGATTTTATTTTCCTTTAACATCATATTTCTTCATTTATCCATAAAGACTGGTAAGGAACAATTTTATTACTGAATGTACGCGAGGGAAAAAAATGGATTTATATTTATTTTCTTCCATCTATAATATAAGGAATAGATAAACCTTTCACATCATAACCAATTCATTGTATTTTACTTTCAAGACAATGCGAATAGTAAAGTCTGCGGCTGGATCTAAAGTGAAGGGTCGGAGTCACGCGCTGCCGCCCTGACGCCTGCTGAGTATTTTGTTGATTTGGGAAACAGCAAAGACCTGTTACGTGTTACAAGAATGATTTCCTTTCTTAAAATTGGTCAGTTTCTACTTTATGATCACGACAAACATTATTATCGATGATTATTGATATCATTATTATTGCAATTATTGTTATTATCATTATCATCAGTAGGAGTAGCAGTTAAGCCTTTCTTGCTTTGTTTCTATTTTACTTCTCATTCGTTTTTTTTCCGTTTTTTTTTGGGGGGGGTCGTCTGCTTCGTTTGTCCCTTTTATTCTCGCTTTCTTTTGTTTTTGCTTCCGCTTTTCTGTCCCTCTATTCATTACTTTTCTTCTCATTTGTCCCTTTAAATAGTTACCCTTTAAATATTGTAGTTAGTTGTGCATCTCTTTCTCTCTCACCACACACACACACACACACACACACACACACACACACACACACACACAGTGCAGGAAACTGAGCCTTGGCAGCAGTGAGGGCAAGGGGCTGCGGCCGCCACCAGCTCATTCTGTTGTAACTGCCGCCGCCTCGTTCACCATAACATTTGTCAAACATTTACAATTAAATGAAGACAAAAGTAGTGAACGAGATGTTCCCTAAAGCCCACAGCAAAGACATCCGACGCGCCGTGCTCGGCACCTGCGTCGTGCTGGCCGCCGACGGCGGCGCCAGCGGTGGGGCGCGGCCTGCAAGGTGACCATCACCCTTTGCCGGCGTCGGGGGTGCTGGCGAGCCCTCAGCTCGCGGGGGGTGGCCGTCTTCGCCTTCCCGGAGGCGTCCGGCCCCACCTCCCTCACTGCCCCGCTGGACCTGGAGTACCTCTTCAGGTGCAGCGGGAAACCAGACGCCGAAGCCACGCAGGTCAAGATCTGTGTGGCGTACCGCCGCGGTGCAACTCGCAAGGCCCGCGTTAGCCTCGAAGAGTTCCTGGAGGCGCTGCTGGATGGAGGCCGACCTGGCAGCTTCTTCCTGTACATCTACGATGACAAGGTCGGTCTTCAGCTGGCCAGTCAGCAATTCCAGGGCCTTCCCACAACATGGCCACTGGAACAGAAGCCCGGCAAGGGAAAGATGGCCATGCATACTGATGGAAACACTGACGCCGCCTACAACGAATGGAAGCTTTACCTGGAAAAGGTGTTTGCGGTGGAAGACGATGAAGAGAACACCGACAACGATGAAGACACCTACAACGAATGGAAAGTTTACCTGGAAAAGGTGTTTGCGGTGGAAGACGATGAAGAGAACACCGACAACGATGAAGACACCTACAACGAACAGAAAGTTTACCTGGAAAAGGTGTTTGCGGTGGAAGACGATGAAGAGAACACCGACAACGATGAAGACACCTACAACGAACAGAAAGTTTACCTGGAAAAGGTGTTTGCGGTGGAAGACGATGAAGAGAACACCGACAACGATGAAGACACCTACAACGAACAGAAAGTTTACCTGGAAAAGGTGTTTGCGGTGGAAGACGATGAAGAGAACACCGACAACGATGAAGACACCTACAACGAACAGAAAGTTTACCTGGAAAAGGTGTTTGCGGTGGAAGACGATGAAGAGAACACCGACAACGATGAAGACACCTACAACGAATGGAAAGTTTACCTGGAAAAGGTGTTTGCGGTGGAAGATTATGAAGAAAACACCGATAATGACGATGACACCTGCAATGAACAGAACGATCTCCCGGATAGGGTGTTTCCGGTGAAAGATGATGACTTTGCCGAGGCGGCGCACGAGGATGAGGAAGCCTGTGATGTCACTGCCGCCGAAGAGGAGGAAGCCTCTGACGTTCCTGCCGCAGAAGAGGAAGAACCTTCTGACGTCGCTGCTGCAGAAGAGGAGGAAGCCTCTGATGTTCCTGCCGCAGAAGAGGAAGAACCCGCTGATGTCGCTGCCGCAGAACAGGTGCAAGCCTCTGATGTTCCTGCCGCAGAAGAGGAGCAAGCCTGTGATGTTCCTGCCGCAGAAGAGGAGCAAGCCTGTGATGTCGCTGCAACAGAAGAGGAGCAAGCCCCTGATGTCGCTGCGACACAAGAGGAGGCACCCCAGCACGCAGAAGCCTCTCGGGGCGGTACAAGTGCCACAGACAGGGAGGTTTCCCCTCAGGGCCAGGCCCCAGCACCAGTGACCGTCACTGCCGCCCCCGCCACAGCTTCCCTCGCCTACCGCAGCCTCACCGTGCCTCAGAGATTCATCTCCCGCATCGCAGGACCCAGTGACCGCCAGCTGGAGGACCTGCGGCGGAGCCACGGCGTCAGCATCGTGCGGGTCAGGCGAACCCTGCACATCAAGGGCGACAGGGACGCCGTCCTGCGGTGCCACCGACACATGCGAGACGAGATCGCCGAGTGGCGGAGGCGCGAGGCCGCTGAGGCTGAGTAAGCGACTCACAGACTTACCTGTGACCCGTGACGGCCGCATTAACACCGTGTTTCATAGCATTTCTTATCATTTCTTGTCTTTCTTATCAATCTAGTTATTCTGCTGTTGTTGTTGTTCAATATCGGAAGTGCAGTATTCTGCGTGTAGGTCGGAACATAATTATTGCTAAAACGACACTTCCCTAAGCAGATCTAGGTGTAAGAGGGATTTAGGGGTCTTATGAGCTCTGATCTCCGTCCACGCGCACAAAGCATTCAGGTTAGAAATCGAGCAAACAGGGTACAGCGATTCATTTCAAGAAGCGTGATCAATAGAAGCGCCGAAGTCATCCTCAAGCTATATTTAGCAATAGTTAGACCTTATTTCGGTTCAGATCTGTTCACCTTCCTATAGAATGGATATCAAAATGTTAGAATCGGTACAGAGGAGGATGACAAAGATGACTCACAGGTTGGAAAACTTGCTATATGAGGAAAGACTCTAACAGTTAAATTTGCATTCTATAGAAAGGCGAAGGGTGCGAGGAGAACTGATCGGAGTTTATAAATGGATGAAGGGCTTTAATAAGGGGGGTATTATTAAGGTCCTGATTGTAAGAGAATCGGGTAGGACACGTAGTAATGGGTTTAAATTGGATAAATTCAGATTCAACAAGGACATAGGCAAAAATTGGCTTACCAGCAGAATGGTGGATGAGTGGAACAAGCTTGGCAGCCATTTTGCAAGTGCCAATACTATAGACACATTAAGAATGGTTAGATAAATTCATGGATAGTGATGTTAGGTGGGGTTAGTTTCACAAGAGCTGCCCTGTATAGGCCTACCGGACTCTTGCAGACTCCTTATGTTCTTATTTTTTCTTCTTATGTTCTTAAAGAGGATTGAAGCATGAGCAAAGCAGGATGGCGCCACTATAAACACTTGCCTGCGCCATAACAGCCTGGGGACGACGACAAGGCCCCATAAGAAGGCTTGCTGGCACCATTGGCGAAACGTAAGAAACGACATAAAAATAAATACACACACACACATCCTCATGTAGTAAAACGTGCTAGCTAGGTTAATTTTTCCCATACTTCCTCCCAACATCAGACACTAAACCAAACACGCTTTGGCAAATAGCAATGAATGTTTGCTAGAAGGAAAACTGAGAAAATATAAAGAAAGGAAAGCAGTGTGTGTGTGTGTGTGTGAGAGAGAGAGAGAGAGAGAGAGAGAGAGAGAGAGAGAGGAATTGTTTGAGCGAGAGAGGAACACTAAAGGGAATTAAATACACGCTTGACTGACTGACTGACTGACTGACTGGCTGGCTGGCTGACTGACTGACTGGCTGACTGAAAGAGTAACCGCCAGACCGACAAAGCCACATCATGTACACCTCACTGAACACACACACACAAAAACACACAAACACACACACACACACACACACACACTAAATCTCCCTCGCCCATTAGTGCTACTCTCTCTCTCTCTCTCTCTAGTACACAGCATCTTCCCTCTCTCCCTTGCTCACAACATTACCCCCCACTCCTCCTCCTCCTCCTCCTCCTCCTCCTCTCCCTTCTCTTTCCCTTAATGTATACATAAGCCTTAGAGAGTACCTAGTTACCTACCTACCTACCTACCTGCGTTCCTCCCCTCCTTCCTTCCTTCCTTCCTCTTTTCCTTTTCTATCCCTTTCTCTCACTCCTTCCTATTAACATCTATTATTTCTATATCCTCAGTACCTGCCTATGTAACCTCATTCTCTCTCTCTCTCTCTCTCTCTAACAAACACTCCTCAACAAGACATTAAACATCACTATTCCGCTCCCTTTGTCCATCTCCCTTCCTCCTCCTCCTCCTCCTCCTCCTCCTCCTCCTCCTTCTCCTCCCTTCCTTCCCATATATTACCTACTCCTCTCTCCTGTCTCTCTGTCTTTCTCCCTTCCGTTGGTCCTTCATCTCCCTTCCCTTCTCCCTCCCCCTCAGTTCTCTCTCCCTCCCTCCTCCTCCTCCTCCTCCTCCCTGGCTATCCATCTATGTACTACTTTGTCCAGCCTCTCTCTCTCTACCCTCCCTTCCCCTCCTCCTCTTCCTCCTCCTCCTCTTCCTCTTCCTCCTCCTCTCTCACTATCCTGTTCCTTTGTCCCCTCTCCCTTCCGTTCTTCCTTCCCTTTACCTTTCTCCTTTCTGTTCCACCTCCTCCTCCTCCTCCTCCTCCTCTTCCTACCTGCGGGTCATTACCGTGGCACGCGTAAGCTTGATTAATGGAGGTGTTACGGAAAGGCAAAGAAAATCGTGGGTTTAGCGACACACACACACACACACACACACAGGGTAGACACAAAAATTTCCATGATTTTTTCTTTCGTTGCATAAAAGGGAGGAAAATTTAAGGTTTTGACGCACGTAACGAGAAAAGAGAGAGAGAGAGAGAGAGAGAGAGAGAGAGAGAGAGAGAGAGAGAGAGAGAGAGAGAGAGAGAGAGAGAAATATTTCAAGCTTTTTGTGCTCGTAAATTAAGATGAAAAAAAAAATTGGGGGATATTCTGAACGCGTGTAGCTAAAAATGACACACTGCAGGTCTTTTACAAGCATTATTAATATTAGATTTTATAACTATTATTATTATCATCATTATTATTATCATTGTCATTGTTATTATAATCTTAATATTAATACAATAAAAACAAAGCCCTCCACCAGCAAAAGATATGAAATACACGATCGAGTCCTGTTCATAACGTGGGCTCTTTGACGCTCGCACATGCCTGTTGTAGTATTTAAAAACCCATACAGACATGACAAGCTGTGTGCCAAATGCAAACTGTATCTGTAGCTTTAAAACGAGAGAACAATAGCGAATAGCAAAGAGAAAATCTACCGAGAATAAAACTTTTAATCACGAGAGAGCTCCACATTCGTCACAAATACCCAGCAGTAGTGGCATCCTACATTACACTACAGTATATATTATAGTAGTAGTAGTAGTAGTAGTAGTAGTAGTAGTAGTAGTAGTAGTAGTAGTAGTAGTCGTATTATTATTATTTTGATTATTATTATCATTATTATTATTATTATTAGTAGTAGTAGTAGTAGCAGTAGTAGTAGTAGTAGTAGTAGTAGTATCAGTAGTAGTAGCAACAATAGTAGGTGCAGTTTCGATATCAGTGCGGCAGCAGGGTAACAGGGAGCAGCAACCGTGGTGGTGGTGGGGGGGGATGGGCGCTGTTATTGCTGTAGGTGCTGACGCGGCGGAGACAGGACAGAGGCAGGGCACAGCGAGGCACAGCGAGCCGCGGCGGCCCCCGTGACGCAGTGGCGCGGCAGAGACACACTTTAATTAAGCTTTTCCTCAGCTACACAGTGGGCGAGGGAGGGAGGGAGGGGGAAGGAGTGAGTGAGGGGGAGTTAGGTCAGAGGGAATGAAAAAGGGAGGGAGGGAAGGTGGGAATGACGAGAGAGAGAGAGAGAGAGAGAGAGAGAGAGAGAGAGAGAGAGAGAGCGATGCCTTTCTCCGTGGCACAGCGACGCGTCCATTGTGGCCCCTCCGCCAGGCACCTCCGGCGGGCTAAAAGATTCTTCCTCGCACAACAAAAAGACACCAGAGACGCCCTTGTTCCCTTCCTTACTCACCCTTCTTCCCTTCTTCCTCCTGTTCCTCTTTCTCCTCCCTTCTTCCTCCTATTCTTCTCCCGTTTTCGCATCTTCTCCCTCCACTTCCTTCTTCCCCCTTCTTTCTCCTTTTCTTCTTCCCTCCCCTTCCTTCTTCCTCCTATTCTTCTCCCCTTCTTCTTCTTTCCCTTTTCTTTCATCATTCCGTTTATATGTCCTTTTATTGTTATCCTCCTCTTCCTCGTCATCTCCCTGTCTCCATCCATATATTCCTTCTTATTCTTCTTATTCCTCCTCTTTATTCATATATCTTTCCTATCTTCTTTGTTTCTCATATTTTCCCTCAAATTATTTTTTTCATTACCTTCCCTCACTATCTTTTCTTCATCTCCTTTTTCTGCTTTGTTTCACTCATTTTATTTGTCCATCTATTTATCCGACCTTCCTTTGTTGTTCTCTGCTCCTTCCTTTCTTTTGTCCTCTTTTCATCCTTTCTTCTCCTTTATTTTCACTCCGTCTATATCTTTGTTTGTCTGCCTCCTTCCTCCCGTCCTTTTAGTTCCTCTCTGTCCACCTCATCTTTCCTTCCCTTTCTCCTTTCATCGTCTACCGTCTTCTCTTTCCTCCATTTATCTCATTCCCCTTCTCTCTATTTCCTCTCCCTCTTCCTCTGTCACTCCCTGTCTTTCCTACTTAGTCTCTTTCCCTCTCCATTCATCTAGTTTCCCCCTCCCCCTCCTCTTGTTTTTTGTTTCTCTCTCTCTCTCTCTCTCTCTCTCTCTCTCTCTCTCTCTCTCTCATGTTTTTTCCCTTCTTTGCCTCAATCCTTCTGTGTCATTCTCTGTTCCAAGGCCAAACTTTTTTTTTTCTTTTTTCTTTCTTTTTTTCTTTTTTATCTCTTTCTCCTTTTGTCTTTCATTCCCATTTTCCTTTTATTTCTTTCTCGGCACTGATTAGAGACTTCTTTCTTTTCCTCGCTCTTTCTCTTCCTTCCCTCCTTCCTTCCTTTCTTCCATGCTTCCATTCTCTCTCTCTTTCTCTCTCTCTCTCTCTCTCTCTCTTGTTGTTGACCTCATTCACTGGCATACACACACACACACACACACACACACGCACACACATTTTTTCCTTGTCTCGCTATCTCTCTTCCCTTAACTTCGTCTAATCTCCTTCCTCCGTCCATTCCTCCCTTCATTTGGCTCCTCTCCTACCTACTTTTCTCATTTTTCTCTCTTCCTCTTCTCTCTCTCTCTCTCTCTCTCTCTCTCTCTAATGTCCCTTCTCTTCCCTTTAATCTAACTTTACCTCCGTTGACTCCTGTTTCCTCTTCCTCTTCCTCCTCCTCCTCCTCCTCCTCCTCCTCCTCCTCCGCTGCTTAATTGTGGGCGTACAGGAAGGAAGGAGAAGGAAAGGAGGAAGGAAGGGACAGCGCGAAGGAGGAACAGAGGGAGGTAGGGAGGAAGATAAGGAGAGGGGAGAGGAAGGGAAGGGAAGGAAAGGGAAGGAAAGGGAAGGGAAGGATGAGAGAGAGAGAGAGAGAGAGAGAGAGAGAGAGAGAGAGAGAGAGAGAGAGAGAGAGAGAGAGAGAGAGAGAGAGAGAGAGAGAGAGAGAGAGAGAGAGAGGTCAAAACAATCAAGACCAGAGACGCTCATCCCTCTGCCTTCCTTCATCCCCAATTCATCTCCTTCTCTTCCTTCTCCTCATCCTCATCCCTCCTCCTCCTTCTCTTCCTCCTCCTCCTTCTTCTCCTCTTGGCAGCCGTCGACAAGAATTTATTGTTAACGACTTAAGAATCAACTCGAAAACTCAGGCGGGACTCTGAGTAATAAATGGAAGGGGAAAAAAATGGCCCAGCAGCAAGGCAAGTAGAAAATAAAGAAGGAAAAACAGTAGAAAATAAAAGAAACTCGTCCACCAAAAAGTAAGGAAAAAGAGAAAGTGGCGGAAAAAAAACGACTTCCCAAAACTGAGGAAATATTAACAACGAAGGAGAATAGTTAGAAAAGGGAAAAATATGACCCACGACCAGCAAGGCAAAGAAAAAAAAGGAAAATAATAGAAACAAAAGAAAGTCGTCCACCAAAAAAGTAAGAAAAAAAAGAAAGTGGCGGAAAAAAAACGACTTCCCAAAACTGAGGAAATACTAACAACGAAGGAGAATACTTAGAAAAGAGAGAAAAAAAAATTACCCATCACCAGCAAGACAAGGAAAAAAAAGAAGGAAAAATAATAGGAAACATGAAAGTCGTCCACCATAAAGGAAGAAAAAAAGAAAGTTCCCGACCAAAGAAAAATTTAAACTTCCCCAAATAAATGATATAAAAAGAACGAAGGAGAATAATTAGGAAACAAAGAGTATAGAGAGACAAGTAAAGATGGTAAAAAAATAATAGGAAATAAGAAAGTCGTCCACCAAAAAAGAAAGAAGAGAAGAGTGAAAAAGAGAAGAGAAAGGAGAGAAAGAAAATGATAAAGTGCTGGCTTCTGAAAATGAGGAAGAATTAAAAAGAAAAACAATAAAAAAGTAAAATACGGAAAATTAAACATAACAAAAGAGAGAAAAAGTGTGAAGAGAAAGTAAAGAAAAAAAGAAAGGGGGCGGACAAAAGATTAAAAAAAAACGTAACTCCGCGAAATTGACGAAATATAAATAACAAAGGAGCATAGTTAGAAAAGAGAAAAAAGAGGAAAGAAGAAAGAAAAGAGAAAATAAGGAAGGTTAGCAATATAACAGAAAAAAAAGTGGCCAACGATGAAAAGATAGTAAGATAAAATTAAGGAACGATTAGAGGATAATTAAAAAAAAGAGAGGAAAAGGGAAAATCAAAGAAAACGAGAGATGAAAGTGGCTGCTGAAAAAGAAAATAACGGAACGAAGGAATAATTACAAAGTGGAAAACAGAAGGAAAAGAAAACAAAGGAAAATAACAGGAAAAATTAGAAAAACGCCATTGTACAGGGAAAAAAAATGAAAGGAAAGAATGAGCAGAGGATGGCCCATGAAAAAGACAAAAAAATGGAAGCAGCAAGGTAAAGAAAAAAAGGAATTGGTCTAGAAAGTGAAAAAGAAAGTAAAGGAAAGCAGAGGAAAAGAAGAAAAAATAGACCTATCCCCAAAAAGAGAAAATAAGTAGAAACAAATAAAAAAAAGTTGATCATTGGAAATTTTAAAAGGAGTAAAAAAAATATATAAAACAAATAAAGGAGAGAAAGTAAAGAAAAAGACATATCCCCCCAAAATGAGATAAGTAAAAACAAGCAAATGGAAATCGAAGAAAAAAGGTCAACAAAAAGGCCAGAAAAGTAAAATAATAATAGTAACCTAAGAAAACAATAAAGTTACTCTCTCCTCTCAATAAAGAAAAAAAAGAAAAATGAAAGTGAGTCAGCATGTGAAGGAGAAAATGAAGGACGCGAAATAGCCAACCATCGTAAAGAAAAAAGAAAAAAGAAAAAGAAAAAGTGGTTGAGAGAGAGAGAGAGA
>NC_066559.1:2959755-2979755 GCF_024679095.1 Eriocheir sinensis | reverse complement strand
GCAACTACAACAACACGAAGCAAGCAATAGCGAGAAGAAAAAAACGAGGGAAAGAAAACGAGAGAAAGAAAGGGGGAACTACGCTACTTCCCCGCGTGGCCAGTGAATAATTTGTGAGGCCGTGAAGTGAAGTGGGAAGGGAGGAAGTTAGGTTAGCGTAAGGGAGTGAGGCATTACTCTTTCCCTCCCTTCCTCACTCACGGGGGAGGGAGGGAGGAAGGGAAGGACTGTGATGGAGGGAGGGAGAAGAGTCTAAAGAAGTAACAGGGATTGGGGAAGAGGAGGGGAAGGAGTAAGCGTAAGATGAAGGGAAGGAGAGGAAGATAATGGGAGAAAAGGAAGGGAGAGAGGAAGGATAAGTGGGAGAGTTAACGAGAAGGAGGAATAGGAGAAGGAGAGAAAAGAGGATGAAAGGAAAGGGAGGAAGGGAGGAGGTAGAAGGGAGGAAGAGTAGGGTGAAGGGAGTCAGAGAAAGGAGAATGGAAGGGAAGGGAGGAAGAGAGAGAGAGAGAGAGAGAGAGAGAGAGAGAGAGAGAGAGAGAGAGAGAGAGAGAAGAGCTGAGGACATATACTAAACGAAGATAACAACAAGAAACAGGTCATGAAGAAATAAAGAAAATAAAAAAAAACAAGAAATGGAGATATGAAACTTTTTCCGCCTAAGGATCTCAACTTTTTCCTCCTCCTCCTCCTCCTCCTCCACCACCTTTCCCTCCACATCCTTCTCTTCCACCCTTCTTCCCTTCACCTTTCCCTCCACTTCATAATCTCTCTTTCCTTTTTTCCCTCCACTTCATCATCCTTTCCCTCCCTTTTCCCTCCACCTGTCCCTCCACTTCATCCTTCTCTCCCTCCCTTTTCTCTTCACCAGCTTCTACACAACTCCCTCCTCCACTAACAACCCTCGCTCCCGCCAATTTCTCCTCCATTCTCTCCATCCCTTCTTCCCTCCACCGATCCCTTCCTTAACCTCCCTCCCTCCTCAACCAATCCCTCATTCCCCTCCAATAATCTCTCCACTATCTCTCTCTCTCTCTCTCTCTCTCTCTCTCTCTCTCTCTCTCGTGAAAACAAAGCCAACACTATTCCCGAGTTCATAGCGAGGCATTTCGAGTGTAAGACGCGGGAGTAATGTTATCTTTGCACAACTCAATGGTAAGATCTCGCCTCGAATTAGCGTTGCAGTTCTGTTCCCCTAATTTCAGGAAGGACATTGAATTACTGGAGAGGGTTCAGCGACGCGCTACGAAAATGATTTCACTATTACGGACTCACCAGAATGAAGACCGACTCAAGCGGCTCAACCTCTTCACGCTGGAAAAAGGGTGCTTACAAGGAGATCTATTTCAGGTCAGTAACGTCGATCACTCCCAAGTTCTTGAAGCTACAATCTAACCCAACAACTAGAAATATCGGTCTGCCCATTCAAGAGGCAATATGCTACAGACATTGGCGAGAGTTTCTTCTCAAACCGGGTCATCGCCAGTGGAACAACCTCTCTGGAGTTGAGAGAGAACCATCAACTTTAAAGAACCGAATCGACCTTTATTTCGTCGCGTCAGGAGTAAAATAAACATACGTACCGAGGTGCTTTCAGTTGCTCAGCGGGTACGAAGTGACTGTCGAAGAGATCAAATCACCAGCGCGGGTAACCTCATAATAAGCAAATAGGCTTCTTGTGGTTTGTCTCCGTATCTCCTTCCCTCTCCTTCTTCCACCAATCCACCCCTTCCCTCCACTGATCCCTCATTCCTTCCACCGATCCCTCATTCCCTCCACTCTTGTTCCCATCCCTTCGTCAATAAGCCCTTCTATCCACCTGGACCTCGTTCCTTCCATCCCTCCACTACCTCCCTCCACCCGCCTTCTCCAGCCGGCCCTGACATGATGGTGGAGGAAATGAACTCGGCCGGTGGAGGAAACATGACTTGTATTTAAGGTCTATTGGTGGATGTGGAGGGAGGGAGGAAGGGAGGGAGAGAGGATGGGAAAGTGGGAGGGAGGAGAGGGAGAGAAGAAGGGAGGGAAGGAGGAAGGGGAAATGGAAAGGAAGGGAGGAAGAAGGGAAGGAATAGAGAAAACAGAAAGAGGAAGGGAAGATGTGAAGGAAGAGAGGGAGAGTTGAAGGAAGGGAAGGAGGAAGGGGAAATGGAAAGGAAGAGAGGAATAAAGAGAAAACAAAAAGAGGAAAGGAAGATGTGAAGGAAGTGAAGGAGAGTCGAAGGAAGGGAAGGAGGAAGGGAAGATGGAAAGGAAGGGAGGACAATGGAAGGGAAGGGGGGAATAAAGAGAGAAGAGAAAAAAGGGAAGCAGAAAGGGAGAACGGAAAGAAAGGTGGAGAAAGGGAGAGGATGAAAATAGAATAAAAAGAGGAAGAAAAGAAGGGAGAAAAGGGAGGCAGGGAAGTGACCGAAGGAAGGAAGGAGAGGGAAAAAAATATAGATTAGTCAAAAGAGAGAGAGAGAGAGAGAGAGAGAGTCGTATCTTCCTACGCCGTATAGTAAACATATCACTATTTTACCTCACAGAACTGGGGTCACAAGAAGAGGAGGAGGAGGAGGAGGAGGAGGAGGTCAAAACAAGGAAGAGAGGAGCATTAGGATGGAAAGCTGGTTAGAGGTCATTGGGTGCATGGAGAGAGAGAGAGAGAGAGAGTGTTCAATGGGGTCAAGAGAAGGTCAAAAAGGGGGTCAGGGTCATGTCAGGAGCAGAGGAGGAAGAGGAGGAAGTAGAGGAGGAAGAAGAGGAGGAGTAGCCGGCGTAACACAATGTAATATGTCACCTTTAAGACCGTTCCTCCCTCCTCCTCCTCCTCCTCCCTCCTCCTCCTCCTCCTCCTTCTCCCCCTCAGTCAGCCAATCAGGAAGAGGCAAAGGTTGATTTTATACTAAATTGCACGCTATTCGATCCGCCTCGTTTTCTCTCTCTCTCTCTCTCTCTCTCTCTCTCTCTCTCTCTCTCTCTGATATATTGGATCACTTTTTCTAATAACAACACCGAATTTTCCCGTTATAGTATACACACACACACACACACACACACACACACATAACACATTCTCTCTCTCTCTCTCTCTCTCTCTCTCTCATACACTCCATTTCAAGAGCTCCCACGTCCCTATCTTCTCCCCTTCACCCCCTCTTCTCCTCTTCTCTTTTCTCCCTTTCTTCCTCCCCCACCCTCTCCCTCTCCCTCTCTCTCTTCTCTCCTTGAAAACACTCTCCCTTCCCTCACTCAAGATCCCTCCAAATCTCTCTCTCTGCTTGGTTTCCCTCCATCACGCCTCCTCCTCAGTTTGTTTTCTCTCCTTCTTTCTCCTCTTCATTTTCCTTTCTCTCGTTCGTCCGTCTCCTCCTCCTCCTCCTCCTCCTTCGGTTCTTCATCTCTTTTTTCGTCTCGTTCTCGCCGTCATTCTACTTTTTTTCCTTGTTTTTCTCATGCTGTTATATATTCTTTTTTCCTTTTTTTTCTTCTTCCTCTTCTTCTTCTTCCTCTTCTTCTTCTTCTTCTTCTTCTTCTTCTTTTTCTTCTTCTTTCTCCATCCTCTCTTCATCTCTTCTGGTCCTCGTTTCTCTGCCTACTTTCCCCCTCTTTACCATTCTCTTCTTCTTCATCTTCTTCTTCCTCCTCCTCCTCCTCCTCTTTCTCCTCAACTCCTGTGTATCTTACAAGGTCAATTTCCTTCTTCCTCCTTATTTGTATTCCTCAACCTCTTCCTCCTCCTCTCTCGACTAAGACTCTCTCTCTCTCTCTCTCTCTCTCTCTCTCTCTCTCTCTCTCTCTCTCTCTCTCTCTCTCTCTCTCTCTCTCTCTCTCTCTCTCTCTCTCTCTCTCTCTCTCTCTCTCTCTCTCTCTCTCTCTCTCTCTCGTAACAATGGAAACAAAGGCACTAAAGTTTCATCTCCTTCTAATGACTTCTGGCCCGCCACCACCACGCCAGCACGCCACACGCCCTCCCTCCCTTACCCACGCCCTACCCACGCCTCTCTTGCCTTACCCACAGGATCCCTACCTTACCCACGCTCTCCCATCATTCCCCACGCCAGCTCATCCCTCCTGTACCCTTCCCCACGCCTGCACGCCCTCCCCGTCTTTCCCACGTCCTCTAGTCCTTACCCACGCCCTGTCTACCTTACCCACGCCCGCCCTGCCTTACCCACGCCAGAACGACCCTCCTGTACCCTTCCCAACCCCTGCACGCCCGCCCACAACAATGTCACCATGCCTTTGCCCTAAACATGCCTAACCACGCCTGCACGACAATCATACACAATCACCCACGCATGCACATTATTTTAAGCCCACGCCCACGACTTTTTAACATCTGCCCACACCAACACGTCCTTCCTACGCCTCCCTCCACGCCTACACATTCTCCCAAACACACGGCTATGACCTCTCAACATTTACCCACGCATACACGCCCTTCCTATAACCTTCTCCACGCCTGCACATTCTTCCGAGCCCACGTCTGCTATTTCTCAAGCTCAACCCACGCCTGCTTGAGCTCTCCATTCATCCCTACGACCTACCACACGCCTTCCCACGCCTACACGACTTTCTTACGCCAGCGCTATGCTTCTCAACTACCTACACTTGGATGCTTGTTTCATGCCCGCCCATACACGCCAGCACATCTTTCTTATTCTCTTTCCCACGCCCACATACACGCCATTTCATGTTACCCTCCCAAGACACACGCGCATGCCATTATTTATTCTCAAAACCACGCCTCCTAGCTCTTACCCACGCCCTGTTCCCCTCTTCGTTACACATCCCATCTTAACTCATCCAGAAACAGGTCAAACCCACGCCAGCACCCACGCCTTCATATTACACTCTAAATAAACCTCACCCACGCCTAGGTTTTACCCACGCCCTGTTTCCCATGTCCTTACGCTTCTCAACTTGACCTATCCAGAAATTAGTCACCCCACGCCTGCACCCACGCCTTTTCATATTCTCCTCTCTACACATCTCACACACGCCATTCTTATACAACAATCCACGCCTCCCAGCTTTTACCCACGCCTTCTTCCCCTATTCTTGACATCAATCCATATACCAGTCACCCCACGCCTGCACCCACGCCCTTTCATATTCCCTTTTTAACACATTTCACGCACGCCATTTTTATTACTGCTACCCACGCCTTCCACTTCTTCCCCACGCCCTCCTCCCCTCTCCCTTATCCCAATCCACATACCAGTCAACCCACGCCCACACACACGCCCACACGCCCTGATGCTGTTCGTACTGACCCAGATCCCCCACGCCTGCTCTGAAAACACGCCAGCTTTAAGAAACGGTTTGCCCCCGCCCACGCCATCACAGTCTTGTCAAGCCTCCCCCACGCCCACTCGTCTCTCTCTCTCTCTCTCTCTCTCTCTCTCTCTCTCTCTCTCTCTCTCTCTCTCTCTTCTTACTCCTCATTCTAATTATCTTCCTCTTCCTCCTCTTCCTCCTCTTCCTACTCAATTCCTCATCTTTTATTCCTCCTCTTCCTCCTCTTTCCCTCCCCGACAATCTACTCTACCTTATACCTTCTCCTCTTCCTCTTCTTCCTCATCCACCTCCTCTTCCTCCTCTTCAATCATACAAGCAACTCCCTTCCCTCTCCCTCCCTCCCTCCCTCTCTTTCTCTCTCCCTCTCTCTCCCTCCCACGGTTGCACGTCATTTGCATCTCCGAAAGACCCTCCTCCTCCTCCTCCTCTCTATTATGCCTCTTCCCTACCTCGACCAGCAAACACACACACACACACACACACACATTTTACATAGAAGGGGGGAATGTGGAGGGACGGAGAGAGGAAAGAGGGACAAGAAGGGGAAGGAAGGAAAGAGTAAAGGAGGTTAGGAAGGCAAGCAAAGGAACGATATATTAGTAAAGTGGCTAGAGAGAGAGAGAGAGAGAGAGAGAGAGTAAAGTGGAGGAGGAGAAGATAAGAAGCTTGGGAGAATGAGGGAAGAGGAGGAGGAAGAGGAGATTGAGAAGGGGAGAGATGAGAGAGTGAGGGGAAAACGAGAAGCAAAAGAAGAGTATAAGAAGGGAGAAGAGGAGGAGGAGGAGGAGGGGTCATCACATAAACAGCAGGCTGCTCCTCAGTTATGGAGATGGTTGGGAAGGTTACCTGATAGACCCCCCTCTCCCTCCCCTCATTCCCTACCTGCCTGCCTACCTGTTTCCTTCTCCAATTCTGTTTTCCTCTCTCTCTCTCTCTCTCTCTCTCTCTCTCTCTCTCTCTCTCTCTCTCTAATGTCGATTATGCTGTTAATTTTGGTCACTATACCATGGAGTGGGTATCAAGATGTTCGAATTTTCGCAGAGGAGGATGCCTAATGCTTCAAGGGGTGAGAAACTTGCCATATGAGGATAGACTCAGCATTTAAATCTGCATTCCCATGAAAGGCAAAGCTTGCGAAGAGACTTGATTGAAGTTATAAATGGATGAAAGGCTTTAATAAGGCGGATGTTAATAGGATTTTCATGATAAAAAAAGATATCGGGTAGGACACGTAGCAATGTGTTCGTTAGATAAAATCAGATTCAACAAAGATAAAGGTCAGAATTGGCTTACCGATAGAGTCGTTGATTGGTGGAACAGGCTTGGCAGCAGGGACGGAGTATTCGTACTCGGTATTCGTATTCGAATACATTTGAATACCGTATTTGGGTGTATTCATATTCGAATAAATATATGAATATATATAAATATTTTCAATCGTATTCGAATTCAAGGGGAAAGTATTTGTATTCTACGAATCTGACGAATACTTCAAAAGAAATGACAGCCGTGGTTCCTTACAACTCAAGCCTCCTGGGCGGACGTGTAATCGTCGTGTATAGTACAGGTTCGCAGACCGTTGCAGCGCTGCGTCTGGACTCTGGAGTCTTGACGCAGTTGCCAGTGTGGACTCCGAATGTGTTCATAAGCTCATTTAATTACTATTGCATAACTTCAGAACATTCTACACCAAGTCACGTTGAGAGGGTATTTTTCAATGAAAAGTATTCGTGAATATGTTCATGAATACTTTCAAGAAGTGTTTGTATTCGAATTAAAACCATTTCAGTGTATTCGTATTCGTATTCGTTGGAATTTAATGTATTCGTATTACACAACTCTTGCATTCACTCCATCCCTGCTTGTCAATCATGTCGTGAGTGCCGATACGATAGATACTTCAAGACGAGGTTGGCTAAATTCCTGGACACAAGGTGAGGTGGGGTACAGGAGCTGCCTGGCACAGAACAACCGACCTCTTGTTGACTCCTAATGTTCTTGTGTTCTTTCCTGCTCCCTCTTTTGCATCCATCCCTATCTTCCTACCTACCTCTATACCTTCCTCACTCCTACCCCCTTCGTTCCTCTCCTCTCTTTCTCCCTTCCACCTTCACTCACCTGTCGGGAAAGTAAGGGGGGAAGGGAAAGTGGGGGAGAGGAAGCGATGGAGGGAGGAAGAAATTTTGGGATGGAAGGAGGAAGGAAAGAAGAGAGAGAGGGTCAAAGAAGGAGGAAAAAATAAATTAAGGAAAGAAGAAAGGAAAAGGAGGGAGGGAGGGAATAGGAGGAGGAGGAGGGAGGGAGGGAAGGAAGGCTGCTTAGGTAAGGGATAATGTTGAGAGAGAGAGAGAGAGAGAGAGAGAGAGAGAGAGAGAGAGAGAGAAACTTAGAAGGGGAAGCTTCAAGGCTAACTTTCCCTTCCGAAAATTATAGTAAGAGGCGCCGACTACCTCCATTTCTTCCTCCTCCTCTTCTTCCTCCTCCTCCTCCTCCTCCTCTTTCTCCTCTTCTTCCTCTCTTCACCATTCTTCTCCTTTACCAGATTCCGTTCTTCCTCCTCTCGTTTCTCTTTATTCCCTCCTCTTCCTCCTCTTTTTTTTCCTACTTCTTCCTCCTCCTCCTCCTCCTCTTTTTCCTCTTCTTCCTTTCTTCATCATTCTTCTCCTCCTTTACCAGATCCCGTTCTTCCTCCCTCTCATTTTTCTCTATTCCCTCCTCCTCTTCCTCTTCTTCCTACTTCCTCTTCCTCCTCCTCCCCCTCCTCCTCCTCCTCCTCCACTTCTTCCCTTCACCATTCTTCCTCTCTCATTCCTCTCTATTCTCTCCTCCTCTTCCTCTTCTTCCTACTTCTCCTCCTCCTCTTCCCCCTCCTCCTCCTCCACTTCTTCCCTTCACCATTCTTCCTCTCTCATTCCTCTTTACACCCTCTTCCTCTTGCTCCACACCCTCCTTCATCTCCTCTTTCTCCTCCACTTACTCCTCCTTTACCTCCATTTTCATTGCGTCCTCCAGCTTGCACTCCCTCATCTCCTCTTGATTTTCCCTTATACCCTCTTTTTATCATATTCTCCTTTTATTCCTACTTTTCCTCCTTTTCATTTTCCTTCCTCTCAGTTTCTCTTTTTCTCCTTACCCTCTACACTTCTTGAATTTCCTTTTCTTCTCTTTATTTTCCCTTATTCCAACTTTTGTTTTACCATGTTATTCCTCATTTTCTCCTTCTCTTTCTCCTCCTTCCTCTTCGTATTTCTTTTTTTTTATTCTGAATTACTTATTATTATTTTATCTTTATTTTTACTCCTCTTCCTCTTCCTTCTTATCATCCTTCCTTCAGTACCTCTTTTCCTTAATTTACTTTTTCTCTTCCTCCTCCTCCTCCTTTTATCATCCTTCTCTTTAGTACTTATTTTCCCTTCTTCACGCTTCCTATCTTCTTCCTTCTCCTTATTATCCTTCCTTTCAGTTCCTCTTTTTCTTTACTTCACTGATCTTATTTCTCTTCTTTGTCATCCTTCCCTTCAGTATCTTTTTTCTTCACTCTTCCTATCTTCTTCCTTCTCCTTATTATCCTTCTTTCAGTTCCTCTTTTTCCTTAATTTACTCTCCTTCTTTCTCCTCCTTTTCCTCACTGTCTTTCCCCTCAGTAACTCTTTTTTCCTATTCTCTACACTTTTTTACTCTTCCTCCTCCTCTTTATCATTCTTCCTCTTAGTAACTCTTTTTCCTCCTTACTTTACTCATCTTCCTCCTTCTCATCTCTCTCAGTACCTTTTTTTCCTTACTCCCAACACTTCTTTACTCCTTCTCTTCTTCCTTCTCTTCATCATCCTTCCTCTCTGTAACTCCTTTATTCCTCATTATTTTACTCCTCTTCTTCCTCCTTATCATCTTTCCCTCAGTAACTCTCCTTTTCCTTACTCTCCGCACACCTTTAACGAATCTTTTTTTCATACAAACTCACGATAAACTGCAAGGGAGCGCGATCCAAGTCCTTAAAAATTACGAAAGAGAGAAGAATCATAAGACGATTAACCCCCACAACCAAGTTTCCCTCTTTCCCTAACACAGATTCTTCCTCCTCCCCGCCTTGCGTTTTCTATGAACGAGCAGAATTTCAGGGGACACTGCCGAGCTCTGCGATAATGATTACTTTTTTTCTTTTTTCATTTTCTTCCCCCTTCGGCTTTTGATTTTTTTCGGGTAAGTTTTCCTGCAGCGAAGCGAGGTGTCAATGAGGCATTATCGGAACAGGTTAGCGCCATTAGCACGGAGCGACCCGGCTGTGAAGAAGGCCGAGAAAAGGATGGAAAGAGTTTGATACCGTGTTGCTTTTTGAAGAGCCTGATAAAGTTGGATGGAGGGTATTAGGAGGAGGAGGGTATTAAGAGGAGGAGGAGGAGGAGGAGAAAGAGGTGGAAGAAAATGGGGGGTGGGGGGATGTATGTATGAAGATGAAACGAAGAATGTTGATTATATACTACAACAACAACAACAATAACAACAACAACTCCTAATCCTCCTTCTCTTTCTTCTCCTTCTCCTCTTGCTCTTCCTCTTCCTACTACTACTACTGCTACTACTACTACTATTACTACTACTACTACTATTACTACTACTTCCGTCAACATTACCTTACATACCGACCCACACACTCAGGTAGGAGAAAACACACGGCACGGGGGACTCACCTGGAAGGAAAGAAAGGTTAATTGATTAGCACTGCACACCTGGAGACAAACGAACACACACACACACACCTTTTCCCGGAACACTCTTTGCACCTTTCCCGCAACTCTGGGCGCCTCACACACCTGGATTCACAGGTAAAACAGGTGTGCTCATTGTCAGCCGCCGCCCCTCCCCTTACCCCGCCCCCCAGACACACACACACACGCACACACAAACCTCAAACAGATTCCGGGAAGATAGACATTGCCAAACACACAGATAGAAAGACAGACAGACATGCTCAGTTCTAATTATAATAACCCTTAGTCTTCTCTCCGTCTCTCCCTTCACACACACACACACACACACATACACACTTAGTCATCATCATCATTAAAACAAACTAGTGATTGGTCCTGATAATGCGATGCTTCTTTTTTGTTGTGTGTGTGTGTGTGTGTGTGTGTGTGTGTGTGTGTGTGTGTTAGGCAGGTAGCATTTTTTTTTCAGATCACGTAGACGAACAAAGAGGAGGTTCAAATTTATCCTCTCTACAATATTGCCGCAGAAAAAAAAACATACAACAAAATTTGGGAGGAAAAAAAATCCCTTGCGGCGAATCAATAGCGACTTTATTATTATTTTTATTAATTTTATTATTTTTATTTTTGGTCCAATCTGCGGTTTATCATCTTTTTTTTCCTCCTTGTTCCCTCATTCTGCTTGCATTGCCTTATAAATGGATGAGAAGCAGCAGAGATAGGATTAGAGAGAGAGAGAGAGAGAGAGAAAATGGAAGAGAAAGACAGAAAGCAAGGGGGAAACTGAAAGAGAGAAAGAGAATAAAAGAAATGAGAGATAGAGAATAAAGAGAATAGGAGAATTGAAAGAAAAGGAGAATAGAGAGAGAGAATGAACTAGCAAAGAGAAAAATAAATGAAGGTAGTTAGCAGAGAAGGGATGAGGAACAGAAAACGAAAATAAATGAAATGGGGGAGAGAAAGCGGAAGAGAATTACAGAGAGAGAGAGAGAGAGAGAGAGAGAGAGAGAGAGAGATGGAGGAGACACGGATGACAGAGAGAATAATGCATATGGATAAGTGGAGATGACAGATACGTGATAAAGAGGGGAGATAGAGATAAAGGGAAAGGAGATACAGGAGACCGACAGTAACAGAGAGGAGAAGGAGGAGGAGGAGGAGGAGGAGGAGGATTATGGAGAATATGAAGGATTACAAAGGGAGAGAGAAATCATGAGAGGAGAGATAGGGAGAGATATAGGGAGAGAGAAAGGGAGGAATAGAGGGAAATGGGGAGAGAGAGGGAGAATTTGGGAGAGAGATGATGATAGACACATTATCTTTCCTTTTCATAAGTTAGTAGAAAAAACACAAATAGGAAATGGGTTTAAGAAATAGGTTCAATACTACATACGTTGGAAAGTTGGAAAGTTTCGTTTAGTCGGCGCAACATCTGTGGTCATATGCCGAAGAGAGAGAGAGAAGGGGAAGGAATTATAGGAGAATAGAACAGATCCCAGGAGACGGGACACAACCCCCGATTTATACCTGGTACCCATTCACTGCTGGGTGGGCGGGGTGTAGGGTATCGGAAAAGCCGCCCAAATTTTTCCACTCCGCCCAGGACTACATGCGTTGCTAAAGAGAACACAAAGGAATGAAAGCTCACACAATATCATAACGCCGATGTAATAAAGAATAAGGAGATAAAGAGGAATAAGAAAGAGAAAAGCAATGATGAGCGAAGCATGGAAAATAAAGGGAGATAAAGACACACAAACACACACACACAAAAAACAAAAAAAACAACAACATGTATCACTCCCTTGTGTTCACGAAGAATTAAAGACGAGAGAGAGAGAGAGACCTCAGACGATAGATAAAATTGAGGAAAATTCTTACAAAGCCCCCACGGATACTCTCTCTCTCTCTCTCTCTCTCTCTCTCTCTCTCGATGTTATTTTCCACGCTCGTTTGCTTCTCTCCATCCTTTCCTCCCTCCTCCTCCTCTCTCTCTCTCTCTCTCTCTCTCTCTCTCTCTCTCTCTCTCTCTCTCTCTCTCTCTCCACTCTTTGCCTTCATTTTTGGTTTCCTCCCTTCCCTCTCCCCTTCCCTCTCTTCCTCCCCAGTCTTTCCTTCTCCTCCCTCCTCCCCCTCCCTTCTCCTCCCCTCCCCCCCTGAACGGCCATCACCATCACTCCTCCGAGGGCAACATGAACGTCTATTTTACGTTCATGTGTGTGTGTGTGTGTGTGTGTGTGTGTGTGTGTGTGTGTGTGTGGAGAAAGTAGAATATGAAAAGTTATCTATATTGTTATTGTTATGTCTGCTACTGATACCACCTCCACAACAACAACAACAACAACAACAACAACAACAACAACAACTACCACTACTATATACGATGATTCTTAGACAATAATAATAATAATGAAGACGAAGAATAAGGAAGAAAAACACAAAAACAAAAAAGAATAATAAAAAAAATAATAATGAAAAAAAAAGAGGCGTAACAACAACAACAACAACAACAACGACAACATCACCACCACCACCGCCGCCGCCGCCATTTCCCTTCAGCCGTGCACCAAATCAACGACAATTTCCTCTATTAACATCAACATCATTGCTCTTTCCCTTTTTTCCCCTCCGCGTCCCTTCCTCTTCTCCCTCTTCCTCCTCCTCCTCCTCCTTCGTCTCTTCCATTTCTTCTTTTCCATCTTTTTCCTTCCCTCCGCGTCCCTTTCTCTTTCCCCTTCCTTCTTTCCTCCTCCTCCTCCGTCTCTTCTCCTCCTTCTTTTCCTTCATTTTCCTTCCCTCCTCTTCCTTTTCCCTCTTCTTCCTTCTCCTCCGTCTCTTCCCTTCCTTATTTTCCTTCTTTTTCATTCCCTCCCCGTCTCTTCCTCTTCCCCCTTCCTCCTCCTCCTTCGTTTCATCAATTTCTTCTCTTCCTCCATCTTCCTTCCGCAACACTTCATTTATTCACTTTCTCCTTTCTTCTCCCTCCTGTTCCTCTTTTTTATTTTCTTCATCCTCCTCTTCCTCCTTTTTCCTTCTGTTTCTTCCTTCTCCTTTCTTCTCTCGCATGTTCCTCCTTTTTTTTCTTTTTCCTCCATGTCTATCGAATGTTTTCCTCCTGTTTTTCTTCTTATCTCCTTCTTTATTTCCTCCTCTTCCTCCTCCTCCTTCTCTTTTTCCTCTTGTAGTTCTTCTTTCATGCCTCCCAATTTTTCCTCTCATTCTTCTCTCCAATTATCCTTCTCTCCTCCCTTTCCTCCACTTCCTTCACCTCTCCCCCTTTCCTTGCTCCTTTTCCTTCATTTCCTCCTCTTCCTTTTCTTCCTCCTCTTCCAAGTCTCCTCTTATGTCCTCTTTTTCCCTCTCTCATATTCCTCTTCCACCTTCTCTTTCTCCCTAACTTCCTCCTCCTCTCTTCTTTTTCCTCCACTTCCTTCACCTCTCCCCCCTACTCCCTCCCCCCCCAACACCCTTACTTTCCACTTCCTTTATTTTCTCCACTTGCTCCTCCTCCTTCATCTCCTCCTCCTCCTCTTCCTCCTCTTGCAATTCTCCTTTCATGTCCCTCTTTTTCCATTCATACTCTTCTCTTCCTCTCCTTCTCCCTCCCTAATTTCCTCCTCCTCTCTCTTCCTCCCCTTCCTTCAGCTCCCCCCCCCCGGTTCCCCTTACCTGCCTCACCTTATCGAACACATATTTCGGTTCCCTTAATTAAGATTCGAACATTTTTTTTGACGAGCTGTGAAGGAGATTGTCAGGTGTGTGTGTGTGTGTGTGTGTGTGTGTGTGTGTGTGTGTGTGTGTGTGTGTGTGTGTGTGAGATTGGAGACACATTGATTTTAGGAGCTGATGATGGTGATGATGATGGTGGTGGCGGTGGTGATGTTATTGTGTTAATGGTGTTGAAAATGGGGGTAATAATGACTCAGTGGTGGTAGTGATGATGGTGGTGATGATGATGGTGATGACGATGGTGGTGGTAGGGGTAATGAAGAGGTGATGACAGTGATGATCCTTAATATGGTGGAGTTGGTGGTGGTGATGATAGTAGTAGTTGTATTGTTGTTGTTGTTGTTGTTGTTGTTGTTGTTGGTGGTGGTGGTGGTGGCTGTATAAGTGTGTGAAAGTCTTGAATATTTTTTAAAGCGACACACTCAACGTCCGCTCGGGAGGCTAATCCGTCACCACTACCTCTACCTCTCTACCTCTCTCCCTACTTCTACATCTACCTTTAAATTCCCCTTTGTCTCTACTTCTCAACCTCTTCCTCTACATGTCTTTCTGCATCTACCTCTACTTCCACCTCTGCCTCTACCTCTCCTATACTCTACTCTCTTTCTACCTCTACTTCTCCCTTTAGTTCTCTCCTTCTACTTTTCCCTCTCCCTGTTCCTCTATTTCTACCTCTATTTCTCCCTTTACGTCTTCCCTTTCTTCTACCTTTCCCTCTCCCTTTCACTTTATTTCTACCTCTACCTCTCCCTTTACTTCTCCCATCTACCTTTCCTCTCCTCTCCTTCTATTTCTACCTCTACCTCCTCCTCTTCCCTCTATCGTTTACTTCTTATCTCCCTCTACCTCGGTGTCTACTTCATCTTTTACTTCCATCTCACCCTCTACCTCGTCCGCTACTTCTATCTCTACCTCTATCACTATCATCTCCACTACCATCAACATCAACACCTCATTCACCCCATCACCGCCAACATTATCGCTTCCTCTCTTCATCACCCGATGTGCACCATAACAGCTGCTATTTACCTCTGGCACCACTACTACTACTACTACTACTACTACTACTACTACTATTACTACAACCACTACAATATCACTCTGCCACATACAAGTCTAACACCATCACCATCAATACCACATACAAGAAACGAGCAATCACAACACCTTCACCATCATCACCATCACCATCATCATCACCATCAACCCTTGCCTTCACAGTTCATTACATTCTCCACATCATCATATATCCAACACACCATTAGAATCCGGCTCGTTCATCCCCTCCCCTCCGCTCCCCACCTGCCCCCTACCTCCCCCTTTTCCCTCCCTCCTCTTTTTTTTTTTCCCCTCGATCCTCCCCAGACGCCGGAGGACAAAATTATTGGAGGCGGTTCTCTCGGGAAATTCAACTAAGCGTTTCAGTTTGAAGAGAACAAAAGTGCCGGAGGGATGGTGGAGGGGGAGGGGAGGGGAGGAATATCAGGGTCACGGGTGCTTGGAAAGGGGGTCAGGGTGGGAGGGGAGAGAGGGAGTGGGTGAGGGTTAAAGTGTGTGTGTGGCAATGGGTCAGGGTGGCGTGTGTGTGTGTGTGTGTGTGTGTGTGTGTGTGTGTGTGTGTGTGTTTAAGGGTAATGTATGGTAAGGAATGGCCGGAAGAATAAGTGTGTAGGAATGGGGTAGAGTTCGTTACACCGCACCTCTGCTCCTCCTGTCTTTCCACACTTCTACTCCTGTCACATCACACTTCTACCAATCCTGTCACATCACACTTCTACCAATCATGTCACATCACACTTCTACCATTTCCACTACACAACACTTCTACTCCTTCTGGGTATACAAGTGCGCGTGGGGGGGAATGGGAGAGTTCGTGGCTGTGTGCGTGTCTGGCCCGTGTTACCGGCTCTCCCTGCCTCAGCCATTCGTTTCCCTGAGATCAATTCCAACAAGATCAGTATGCCAGACCTCCATCCCCTACGAGCTTTCTATGAATAACTTTTACGGGTTAATAACTACATCCAGCACATCTATCTTCTCTGTCATTTATTAGGGTAAGGTTGGGAGCATACGCCATAGCTGTGCGTGGCGGCGGTGCCAATCTCCGTTCCGTTGGCCCTTTGAACCTTTAAGGGGCTTACACTGGGGAAATTTTCCGTGGACCTTCAGTCAAACTACGATTTCCGCTGGCGTGGTTCTCGTATTTCCGTGGTTTTCTGACGTGTCCACGATCTTCCAAAGCTACGGTAGATTTCACCGACGGACGACGGTATTACTCACCATCATCATCATCAGCAATAACAAGAAACAAATGAGAACCACGCTAGCGGAAATCGTGGTTTGACTGAAGATCCACGGAATATTTGCCCAGTGTAATAACCCCTTCACCCGATACAGGGCCAGGGTGAGATCCGGGTTAACCCATTAATCGACCGGCCCGAAAAAGGGAGGATGAACGGCTGGGTGAGTTGCACACCGACAGCCCGGTCCAGGATTCGAACCCGAGCCTGTGGATTCGTAAGTAGGTACTCTAATCACTGCACTACGGAAGCGTTTGTTAGTTATAGAAAAAAAGTAAACAGACCAAGAAAAATGTATAAATCTTCCCTGTTATATAAAATGAAGTATGTGAAGTTTAAGAAAGTTGGAAAAAGAGTGTTAAAGTTGATGGCTCTCTTAGTAAGGGCGAGAGTGGAATACAGCCGTTAGAGTGAATATGCATAAGGTAATACGTTGGTTAAAGAATATCTCTGTATGCAACTATGCGTGTGTGAGAGAGGGGAGGCTTTTATTAGGCTCGGAATGCAATAGTGTGAAGATTCCTTGTCAAATAAATAACACTTTTTTGGGGGCATATTCTGTTTACATATTTGAACTAACACATAGCGAATCTTTTTTTTACATATCTTTCATTCATCCCTTTGTTTGTCTCCATAAGAAGAAAAAAAAATATGCTAGGTTAGGTGGATATTTGGCTATGTTAGGTTAATCAACTTGTCCTTATAGCTGTCTTGCAAAACACGGATATTAAGTTCATTGCAAGGTTTAGTGAAAAAGATACAGTGAACGTCCGGCAAGATAAACTGTGCAAGGATGAAAACGCTTAGAAAATATAACGAGAAGCAGAATTTTCGTAACACCGACACAACAGAACTCAATGTTACCCGCTGGAAAGAAACACCAACAAGGAACCGTTTAGGAACTTGGCTGAACTGCAATAAAAAGAATTAGGAACAAGCGGAGAACAAACAGTATAACATTAACTAGAACGCACGACACACACACACACACACACACAAACACACACACACACACATAATACCGCAAAAAAAAAGGATATGGACAATTTTTTTCATATAATACAACAAATAAAATAGATACTAACAAGAACAACAAAAACACGAACAAAAACAAGAAGAAAAAGAACAACAACAACAATCAGAACAGAGCTAAAAAAAAAAAGGAAAAGAGTGTAAAGAAAAAAGGGAAAAGGAAGAGAGAAGGAGAGAAGAGAGAGAGAGAGAGAGAGAGAGAGAGAGAGAGAGAGAGAGAGAGAGAGAGAGAGAGAGAGAGAGAGAGAGAGAGAATAATACGGGAGGTAGATAGGGGAAAGGAAAGCGAGAGTGAGAGAGATTGAGAGAAAGGGACTGAAGAAAAAATATTAAAAGGGAAATAGAGGAAGGAGGGAATGAAAGAGAAGGACGGGGAAGAAGAGAAGGAAGGGAGAGGAACAACGGAAGCAAAAAGGGGAAGAAGGGAAATGAATAGAGAGGCGAGGAACATGGGGAGGGAGGACGGAGAGAGCGAAGAGAGGAAAGGAAGGAAGAAAGGAAGAAAGCACAGAAATAGAGAAAGGAAAGAGATACTACGATGAAAGAAAATAAAGAAATGCAAATAAATGAAAAAGACTGAAGAGGCCAATGAAGGAAAAAATAGAATAAGATTGAAAAACGTGATAAAGAGCGAGAAAAACAAGAAAAACGAGTTAAAATTAGAAAGGGAAGAGAGAGAGAGAATAAGGACGGAAGGGAAATAAGGACTGATTGATATAAATCTTTCATGGACCCTTTACACCCTGGTTATTGGGTCTTGGGGGGTGAGGGGGGGAGGGGGAGAGAGGGGGGGGGAGGCAGGGAGGGAGAGAGGGAAAGAGGGATGAGCCAGAGGAAGTAAAGGAGGTTAAAAGGAAGGAAAGAAATGCCGAAGGAGATTACAGCGATGGGGGAAATGAATTATGCATGTGTGTGTGTGTGTGTGTGTGTGTGTGTGTGTGTGTGTGTGTGTGTGTGTGGGTCCGCGCATGAGAGAGCAGAATGGACGGGAGACTGGCGTAAAAGAAAATCATAAAATAAAAATACAGTTAAGTACACGAACAGAAAGAGGAGGAGGAGGTGGGGGGGGGGGGGGCAAGGGCTCTTCACCTGTGCCTCCTAATTAGCGGCTTCACCTGCAGGGTCTGGACGAGGCGGAAGTAAGAGTCTAAATGAAATATAATTACACGCCCTTCAACGTCGGCGGGTTAGCGCGAGAACACGGGATTAGCGCGCCCAAAACGTTTCATATTAAGCTTGTGTGTGTGTGTGTTGGGTGGGGGGGGGGGGGAAAGAGAAACAGAGAGTGGGGGGGAAGAGGGAAAAGAGAAAGAGTGGGGGAGGAGTGAAAAGGGAAAGAGAGAGTGGGGGGATGAGGGAAGAGAGAGAGAGAGTAAGGGGGGGAAGGGAAAGAGAGAGTGGGGGGAAAAGGGAAAGAAAATTAAAGTTTCGTTTAGTCGGCGCAACATCTGTGGTCATATGCCGGAGAGAGACAGAAGGGGAAGGAATTATAGGAGAAGGGAACAGATCCTAGGAGACGGGACACAACCCCCGATTAATACCTGGTACCCATTCCCTGCTGGGTGGACAGGGGCGTAGAGTATCGGAAAAGCCGCCCAAATTTCTCCACTCCGCCCGGGAATCGAACCCGGGATCTCTCGGTTGTGAGCCGAGTGTGCTAACCACTGGGAAGGAGGGAAAGGAGAATAAGTGTGTGTGTGTGGGGGAGAGGGGGAGAGAGGCAAGCACAAGCCCATAATATTCCCCACCTTAACCCCACACCATCCCATCAATAACTCTGTCACCCCCGCCTATTCCTTTGCTTCCCTTCTCCCCCCCCCCCCCCCCCCCCCCCCTTCTCATTCTCTCACCCCCACTCCCACCCTCCCCCCCCCCCCCCCCCCTCCCCCTAACCTCCCCCCCCCATTCTAACCTACTTATCCTCCCACCCCCTTACATATCCTGTTCCTCCCACTCCCGCCCCTCCCCTGACCCCCCTCTCCCATCCGTCCTTCTGACTACCCCCCCCCAAAAAAAAAATACCCCCCTAACCTTCATTCCCCTTCACATAATCAGACCATAATTACTCTGACCCGGTAAAGCCAATTAGCCGGTGCTCTGTAAAAAAATGGAACGCACTTCAGAATCACTATAACGAACCACACACACACACACACACACACACACACACACACACACACACACACACACACACACGACAAAGTTTAAGCAGGTAAGGAGGTGTGGGGACGCGCGTGCTCTCTAATTAGGCAGGTGAGTCATTACGTACCTGTGTCGCGCCCTGAGAACACCTGCTAATTAGTCCCCCCCCCCCTCCTCCGACCTCTCCCCTTAGCCAGGTATTAAAGGGGGGACGAGAGAGAGAGAGAGAGAGAGAGAGAGAGAGAGAGAGATTAGATAATTAGAGAGAGAGCGATGGAACGTTGTGAAGGGGATTCGTGTTACCATTCCCTGTGTGTGTGTGTGTGTGTGTGTGTGTGTGTGTGTGTGTGTGTGTGTGTGTGAAGTCAGATATAGACGAGCAAAACTGACAGACAGAGACTAATGAACGCGGCAAACAGACAGGCAGACAAACAAACAGAAAGGCAGAGAGAGAGAGAGAGAGAATGGGGCGGTAGGGGTGGTCTTGAGGGGCGAGAAAGTTATAGGTAGTTAACGAGACAGACAGACAAACAGACAGACACAGAGAGCAACTTGGCCAAACGGAAACACACACACACACACACACACACACACACACACACACACACACACACACACACACACATACACGGACAAACAGACAAATACAGAGACATATATACAGACACACAAACAAAGAAACAGGGAAAGAAAACACGACCCACACACTGATACCAGAACGAGACAGGTCCACACACACACACACACACACACACACACACACCTGCACGTTCCCAGACATGATCGATCTTCCGTCTTGGCA